>NC_055967.1:20226440-20233940 GCF_018492685.1 Alosa sapidissima
ACACACACACACACAACTCCCATCACAAAAAAATATTGACATGGACATCGACCGATGTGCTTGTTGCTATTGTTGCTATACTCTATTTACATAGACTCACACACTCACTCATACACTCACATCAAAACAGTGGCACATTCGAAATCGTGCAGCTGTGTGGATCTAACTAATTCTTACAATACAAACAAGCGTCACGTTCAGCCAGATCTGCACAACACTGGAGGAAGTTGAACGCGCCCACCTCCCACTGATTTGACACTACCGGAGCAGAAGTAAGGCAGTGTGTGTGTGTTGCCTTCAGAAACCCTCCTTGTTATAGCCTCCCTGTAGAAACCCTCCTTGTTATAGCCTCCCTGTAGAAACCCTCTTTGTTATAGCCTCCCTGTAGAAACCCTCCTTGTTATAGCCTCTCTGTTCACTTCAAAAGTTTGAGGTACTTCATTTTATCTGTAGGATACCCATGGACACTACCACCGAAGAGTTAATGAAAATAGCCATTTATTTTGATATGGACGTATGCTCGCTGCAACACGCTATCAAGAATTTTGTTGCTATTGCAAATAACAGTCTATCTCAAAACCCCTCAGACTAACATACTTTTGATCCCAAATGAAAGATTTAACCCGTTATCAATCATAAATAGACCTCAGCTTGTTTTTACTCCAAACATTCCTTAAAGTGCATTGTAGTCAAATGCACTTAATATGAATGGGTCCACATTTACTGCCAGGTACTGCAACAGGTTTTGAGTGCACTGCAGACACAGTGTTATGTATTCGAGCCACTTGGGCTTTCTCTGTGACATAACACACAAGAGCAAAGGAAGGAGTGAGAGGTTTGAAGAGATTTTACTTGACAGCTCCTGACAAGTGCACCACTCCCTGTCTTTTCGTCTGTTTTTTTCTCTATCTCTCAATCCTCTTTTTTCAGTTTTATGAGGTGTATGACTTTTTTCCCCATCTCCAAAGCAAACGTGTGTGTCTGGTCGTGTGTGTATGTGTGTGTGTGTGTGTGTGTGTGTGTGTGTGTGTGTGTGTGTGTGTGTGTGTGTGTGTGCGAGTGTGTGTGTGTGTGTGTGTGTGTGTGTGTGTGTGCGTGTGAGTGTGTGTGTGTGTGTGTGTTTGTGTTTGTATGTGTGTGTGTGTGTGTGTGTGCATGTGCATGTCTCTCTCTCTCCCTCTCAGTCTCATCTCTCACATCTGAAGTGTGTCTGAAATCTCCCAGGAGGTCCCACCTCTTCCAACCCCTCACACCTGGTGAAGAGGCTCCTCAAGGGATCCAATTTGTGCACACACACACACACACACACACACACACACACACACACACACACACACACACACACACACACACACACACACACACACACATACAAAAACACACACACACACACACACACACACTCATGCACACTCACATACCCCACACACACCCTCACACACACATATGCACATGCCCACTCCAAAAATGACATCACACAATCACAGCAGGCCGCCCAAAATAAACTCCAACCCAGTATGCACACACTATGTCATGCATAGGATCAGAATAGTAACATGACAAGCCCTGACGTGCACATGCTCTGGTCGCCCAGCAACACCTTCAGCGTGATTTCCTAAAGAAACAGGTTGCAAGGATGTTGAGCAATGTTGTGTACGAAACCAAAGATTTTCTTTCAATAAAAACCCCAAAAAGATAGCAAGGGAAAGATGAAAGACAGTGAGACAGAAGTGCACAGGAACTTGTTTCCGCGCTTGTTGCAGTGTTTGGCTGTTTGACTGCGCTTCACCTGCCAGCAAAGCACAGCACAGAAGAAGGCAGTGGAGAAGATCGTGATTAATCCTGCAGCCAGCTGAAATGCTCAGTGCACGCGCACACACACACACACAAACACACACACACACACACACACACACACACATGCGCCGGTGTGCTCACACGCACAAACACACACACACACACACACGCATACTGTAGACACACACACACACACACACACACGTAGAAATAAAGTTTGGGTTGGATAAATACGTGAGGCAACAGCAGGAGGGAATCAGTGCGTCGCTCCCGGTAGAGTGTGACCAGCGCCGAGGAGGAGAAATAAACAGCCGCTTGTCGACTTCATTTAGCGGCAGCTTTGGGGATGTGGCCAGAGACAGGTGATGCTTGTGTCCAAATCCCTTTCCTCTTTTCTGCTTGGCTGGACAGTAATTTACTGGGCTTTGGACGGCCAGACACGCTGGCCTGCACACAGCGAAGTGACCTGTTGTGCTTTGTGCTGTTTGTATGTGTGTGTGTGTGTGTGTGTGTGTGTGTGTGTGTGTGTGTTTGTATGTTTGTGTGGTGGATAGATAAGCAACCATTTTTCTGCACCACTCTTCCTATCCTAAGCTTTTCATACACTCGTATGTTTATAATTGCATAAACACACACACACACACACACACACACACACACACACACACACACACACACACACACACACACTCTCACACACGCACGCACGCACACAAACAGACACACACACATATACACAAGCACAGAAACAGACCTGGGCACAGTGCATAGGCATACACATTTAAGCACACAGCCATGGTACTGTAAGTCTAACCCACAGACACAAACACACATGCATACACACACATACACCCACCCACCCACACACTCACACATACACAATGCTGCACACATATCCTGACACATACACACCCACCCACAACCACCCACACACACACAGACACAAAGACACACAGACACACACACACACACACACACACACACACACACACACACACACACACACACACACACAAACAGTTACAAGCAATGTACTTCTCTTAGGTGCATGTCTTTAAAAGGCATTAGTGTTTATATTTGGTACATTAGACAATTTGTGCTTCTGATTACACTTTGCATCCTTACTACTGTAGTTATCTACCTCTGAGCGTTTATTTTTCTGCGGAGTGGCTGAATCCGTCTCTATATCTACAGTAAGTACCTGGAAACCCCCAGTGCGTAGCCTTCAGTCAGTGGAGCCATTATGTCAAAAACTGGCCCCTGATCCACAGCAAGCTCAGACAGACCTGGCTCGTTTGCCAAGGAGCCCGTGTCTTTTCCTGATAGCCCTGACACAGTAGATCCGCTAATCTGACACATAACTTCCCCTGTCTACACCCCCCCCGGGCTGGCTGTGCACAGCCTGAACACAGCCGTTGCTCAACCGTGTGTACTATGGCCGGCGATTCAGCTGTTCTTGTGTCCCGCCGTGAGTCGTGGCCTCTTAACACACTGTGCCCAGAGGCAGTGGAGGATGAGCATTAAGGTGAGTCTGAACAATTGAAGGTTCTAAAATTCTATGTTGAATTTAATGAACCCAGATATTCTTTAGAACGTTCATTTCTCAACATTCCCATCACACCGGTGTGACGGTACTCCTTTAAGGGTTAAGGTGAGTCTGGAGGCCGGAGACAGGACCGTATATTGCACTCGTGTGGTGATAGCAGGGCATTTTTTTTAGACCGTGGTCTCTCAGCTTAGGCAAGTCAGCGCTGGACAGCAGTGTGTGTGTGTGTGTGTGTGTGTGTGTGTGTGTGTGTGTGTGTGTGTGTGTGTACACGTGCGTGTGGGTGTTGGGGGTTGCTGGGTCTGCATCAGTAGGCCTTTTTACACAGAGATTACGCTAAATTTGCGGGAAGAGGAGACGTCTTTTTGCCGCAACGTGTGTCTGAAAATGAGGTGAAAATTTCCCGGCCTGCTGATCTGTTCACATGATGCGGCATTTTGGGGAGCCAGGAGGTTAACCTGACTCTCGCCAGATGAATTTCGTTCCGCCTAGCTCCACTCATCCATCTGGGATCAATCCATTGAAGTGTTGCTTCAGAAGGCTGGGCCTAATCAAAAAATGCTTGCATATGATTGGATAAGCCACTTGTCCGTCATCTATTGACGTGCTACTTCAACCACTCACATAGAAGCAAACCCGTGACGCTGATACCAGTCTCACAGTCGCTTCTACGCTATGTCACATCTATGAAACTCCCGCCCTGTGTCCTGATTGGCTCTACCATACAATCTTGTGCTGAAATCACTCTCAACGGAAGAGGTTCCAGATGGATGTGAGTGAAGCTAGGCGGAGCTAAGCAGAACGAAATTCATCTGGCGAGTCAGGTTAACTTCACAAGCCATCCCAGGCGCATCCCCCCCCCCCATTTTCCCGGCTTCAGGTATACTTTGAGTATTTATTATTGAGTATTTTTCACGCTGAAGTCTCAACCTGGTAGGTCAAATACCTGGCATATGAGGTTCAACTAAACTAAACCTATACAGATATCACACGTGTGAACATGTGAACTAGCGGAATCTAAGCTTTCCAATGATATTAGTGCCAGGTTGCTGTGATAAATTTCGCGAGAAAATTAACATTGAACTTACAGTACATGCAATCATAATTATTTGCATTTTGCACACACTGCACACCCATTACTCTTGGTTAAATATCTCACTAACCCTTCACATAACACAAGGCAAACCCAATATCACAAATAAACAGCAAACCGTAGCCTACCGAATACGAGGATATAAAGCATGCCTCTGTGCAATAAGTGGTTCCTAATCCGGTTTTGAAATTGCAACACATTTCTACATAGGCTAGTCTCATTGGGGTGAAATTATTCTGAAGTAAATTATGTGTGTGTGTGTGTCTATATCTGTTGGTTTGGGTGTATGGGTATGTCTTTATCTGTTGGTGTTGGGTATGATGACTCACATTAGTAGCCACTGCTCTAATCCACCTGTGTAGTGCTGCATCAATAAGCTGAAGGGTGTGTGTGTGTGTGTGTGTCTGCCGGATCAATGGGGTGAGCTGTGCTGATGTATGCTGTGCACCACATGGCATGGAGCAGCGTGAACAGCCTGTCAGGGCTATAGCACTATGTGTGGACTGGATGGACTCCATCTGACTTATGCATGGACTGGAAGGCTGAGGAGAAGGACTCTGTATTCATCTCTCTCTGGGCTAGATATACAAAGAAAGCACTAATACATGAGCTTTTCTATGCGCAGAAAGCCAACAGCGCTCATCACTGCCCGTCACCACCCCCTATGCAATTTGCGTTGCCTAGCTGAGCGGTGCAATTCAACCACAAGCACAGTTGAATGGAGTTACAGTAGTTACAGTAACTGATGGTGACATTAAAAAGAATAAAAAGTTTAGCGATCATACATGATTATAAGATGTCAACAAGCAGCGACATAGGCCTATTCCACTTTTTTTTTTTTTTTTTTTAAATACTCTATTTATACTCTAAAATACTCTATTTATAATTATTTACTGCACGTAGACTATGACAGACGTAATAGCAGATTAGGAAGTGGATGAAGTAAAAAATATGACATTAGAAAGGCAAACAAAAGATAAGGTTGCTTTTGACATAGCACAATAAAGTTAAATCTGGTGCTCTGATACAGATTCTGTTGTCTCTGAAAGTTACTGTAATTGACACATTTAACCGCAATTTGGATTTCCGCCTGCATCAGAGCCGCCTAAACGTAATTCTTAGTACATCCAGCCCTCTGTATCTTCCCCTCTCTCTCTCTCTCTCTCTCTCTCTCTCTCTCTCTCTCTCTCTCTCTCTCTCTCTCTCTCTCTTACTCACGCTATCACTCTATCACATATATACAGACACAATAGACACAATCACACCTACCCCCCCCCCTCTCTCTCTCACACACACACACACACATACACACACACACACACTCATCTACCCACCCAGATACATATTTCTGTTTCTATCTCTATCTCCTTTTTCTGCCTGCTCCGCTGTGGCCCAGGAGATGGAGTGAGGGAGTGTGTGAGTGAGAGATTAAGTGTGTGTGTGTGTGTGTGTGAGCAAGTGCCGTGGGTCCTGTGAGCGTTGTGTCTGTCACCGGGCAGGCTTTGGCAGTGCAGCGCGGTGTGGCGCGGCACCGAGCAGAGTAGCGTCCCAATGATACCCCTTAGAGCAGAGAGGCCCATTTCAGCAGACTGAAACACCTCACAAAGCCTTTCTGCTTCCTCCTGCGCTGCTCAGCAGGGGATTACTTTTATCTTGCCATGCCTAGAAAAGATCTCCCAAACTATCATCTCTCTCTCCCTCTTTCTCTATCTATCTATCTATCTATCTATCTATCTATCTATATATATATATATTTATCTATCTATCTATCTATCTTTCATTCTCTCTTTCATGTCTCTTCTTTCTACATCTTTCACTTTGCTCTGCTTCTCCTTATAAAGCTTGGCTATTTACTGTATATATGCATGGATCATAGAGTCTATTTTATCTTTGATGTGGCAAAGGAAGTAAAAAAATCTATTTCCACCTTTTTATAGATACAAGAAAAAAAGTATATGCAAATGAAGTGATCAGTTCAATGGCAGAATTTATGGAAAGTCAAATGAAAAGAAATGAGACATGGCAATGTCAGCAGCACTGTAAACAATCTATGAAGATTAATGAGGGTTTTAAACTATCGTTATCAACGTGTACTTAATCAGGAAGAGGTTGCTCATCCTTTACAGTTTTTCTCGATCGTTTTGATACCTGTGTCAACTCTGAAATCACACTCTCAAAACAGTTAACACCCGTGTCTGAACAAAAGCACTCTGGACAAAATGACACATTTTGCTTGCAAAAGGCTGTTACTCTCTCAAAACACTTAAAACATGCAGCAAAAGCAAATCTTGCCTTCAAACACTACAACTTGTTGCCAATTAAAAAACACTCTTTAATCAATCATTACACACTGGACAACAAAATGCTAAATCTAATTCTCAAAATGAGCATTTTTGCTATGTCTGTTCCATTACTTTCTCATTTTTCTGGTAGGTCTATCAGAAAACAACTGTGAAAAGACAAAATGTACTGAATAAAATGTACTGAATAAAAATAATGTATTCATTCCTCCCAAGATTTAACTGCCATTGACATGTAAGACATACAGTAAATACCTAGCAAGATACAGTACATTTCATTGAACTACAACTTGTCATTTTTCATCGAAATAGACCTACAGTAAACACCTTTTGTACTGTTTTCTCCACCAAACAGGCAATACAGTACTTTGTCTACTGTGCATTAGATCCATACTTGCAAATAGCAACACAGAACAGACATCTCTTATGTATAATGAATGATTGCTGATTGAAGAATTGTGCAAAGGAGTTTCACACAGGTGTATCAGAGATTCAGACTTATGCAAGGGATCTACAGTATACCACCTGTGAAAAGATGTTTTCCTTTTGTTTAGCATGGGAAAACCAAGTTTGGGGCTTTTGAATGACACCTGTGTTAACTGTTTTGCAAAAGGGTGTGAGAAATGTGTGAACCCAATGACAATGTGTGAACACATTTGCAAGAGATGACTTCTGCTGTGCAAAGAAAGTAGTCATGAAGACCAAGTGGGTTCTAGTTTACTTAAGCGGGTAAAAGCAATCGAGAAAAACTGTAACTCATTATG
>NC_055967.1:20238940-20283940 GCF_018492685.1 Alosa sapidissima
CCAACAGTGCAACATGAAGATTGTCATCACCTTCAGGTTTCAGAGGGTGTTATCCTGCCAGTCTGTCCTTTCTGGAAGTTTCCACCGTTGGAGAGAAAGTACCAGGCTCTGCACCGACACGCAAGCCTCCGTTGCCTCGTCTCCGTTCAAAAAGACGTGAAAGCTCAAACGCAGTCACACCCAGATCGGCTAATTAACACGCTGTAATCGCGGCTGTGTGCTAATTTCTGCTGTGACAGGCGGTGATGTGCAGTGTGTGTAATTTCCGCCCCACCCCCACCCCCGCCCCCGCGTGAAGCCGCCTCTGCTTCTCTTTCTGCCGCCGCAGTGTTTAGAAAGTAATTTTCCTCCAAATTAAATCACTGCCTCCTCGAACACACATACCAATTTTCAAATTCAGAAAGAAATTACTTTGTGTGTGTGTGTGTGTGTGTGTGTGTGTGTGTGTGTGTGTGTGCCTAGGGATAGAAGTAGACTGTGATGGAGGAAGTGTCCTATCACAGGTACAGCGTTGGTCGTGTTCGGGAGCAGAGACTAGCCCAGCCTCTCTCTCCGTTTGGTTTAGGGTGGAGGGCTTAGTCTCTGCTGCTAAGCTTGGAGTCGCAGAGCCAGAACATACCCTGTAAAGCCCGTCATTACTTCTGTTTGCATGAGACATCGGACAATGAGACATCGAACTGAACAGTTTAGTGCAGACAGCGTGGCTCATTGGCCACAATGCAGAAGGATTCACTGAATATGTATTTTTTTTCCTCTCTCTTTCGAGCCAGTGTTTTCAATCTCCCTCCATTGCCTTGGGTGGAGATGCTATCAACAAGTAGCTTATTTATGTTTACATATTTACTGTACACATCTGCAGCGGATAGTGTTTACTGATATGGTGATTTGAATTCCAAATGACTAACACATATTTGTGTGCCGTTTGTTTGCACTTGTGCATACAGTTTGTTTTCATAGATGTTCTCAGAGAGCATTATGTGCTGGTGTAGGCCCACTCCCACACAATGGCTTAAACACTATGGACGTATTCATTTGTAAGGGATCATTTTTTTCAGCCATGAATGTATAGTGATTTACTGCCCGTGTCGGAGTCAAGCAGATAAATTTACTGCCACACACTGTAGTTTAATAGCTCTAAGCTGGGGCCTGGAACCACATATCATTGTGCATTTATGTGTGTTTGCATTGCTAAATCATCCATCCATTTGCTCTGGTGGGGCTGAGGTGGCATTCATATGTAAAGGGAGATGCATGTATTCATGCAATTAAATCCTGTTTTAAATCCTGATCATATTTGTTATAGAGATGGATTCTGCTGTGTTGGTTATAGGGATGAATATTTTATACCCAGAGGAAAACAAATGTATCAGTGAGTTCATTCAGTGTTGATAAGGATTAAGAAATAGCTATGCTGGGTCAAATGGACCAGTTGAAATAATTGCTCTCTGTCATGTTACATGTGTGTGGATAGTGGATAGTTGCACGTGAGCAGAGGTGAATAGCAGGGTGTGCTAGCTGCTGTGATAGAGGTTACGTTGACTCTAAAGCATAGACACTTCACCAGTGGAAGACATAGTGTAAGTGTGTGTGTGTGTGTGTGTGTGTGTGTGTGTGTGTGTGTGTGTGTGTGTGTGTGTGTGTGAGAGAGAGAGAGTGAGGGAGGAGATGTATTTGTCATAAAGTGAATGAGTAAGTGGGACAGACAGAATGAGAAAGCAAAAGACAGAGAGAGTGAGTGAGAGAGAGAGAGAGAGAGAGATAGAGAGAAAGATGTGTAGCAACAAATGTATATGATTAGCACTGCAGACACTTCCCTGTCTGAGCCCCTCTTCCTGGAACTGAGCTGAGCTAAGCTGTGTTTGTCTGGCCATTAATTCTCCGGGGTGTCTCTGGACAAACGCTCATCCAGCACGGGGGCGGCGCGGTGTTATGCAGTGTGGAACGGGGCAGTGAGAGCTCTCGTCTGGCCCTTTAGAAGCAGGCCGACGCTAAGAGCATTTCTGTGCTCCAGATGACACTTAGCACTTCAGAGGTGTTTGGATGGAGGTGTGTGTCCGTGTGTGTCCGTGTGTGTCTGTGTGTGTCTGTGTGTGTCCGTGTGTGTGTGTGTGTGTGTGTGTGTGTGTGTGTGTGTGTGGTGTATCTGGTGTGACAGATGTGTGTGTGTTTCTGCTCACTTACCACTGTTCCTGTTACAGGAACGGAACACACTCTCAGAAACATACATATGCATATGCATACACACACCAACAGATACAAAATCAGACACAAACACACATACACACAGTCACACACACACACACACACACACACACACATACTTGTCTTTATGCCCTTGTGGGGCCACCTGACTAGGCCATGCATTGTGGGAACCACCCTTTCTAAAGGACATACAACACTGAATAAAATCAGGCAGCAGCCTTGAGTGGATATAGAACAGATATGTCACTTCCAATTATCAATCAGACAAAGTAGAGGTTTTTGACCTGACAAGAACCTCCTTTGTGGGGATCTGGTCAGGTTTTTAGTGCTTTGTGGTGACAATATGTACACACCATCTGGTTTACTATCCTTCTGGGGGCCCTAAACACACATTTCAGGTCTTTCTATTCTTCTGAGGAACATCTTAACACACTTCTCAGGTATATCATTCTTCTGGGGAACAGCTGTTCTGACATCACTAGACAGGACCAACAGTCAGACACCTGCACCCCAGATTGACTGCTGTCTAAACGTGAAGGTGATATGGCCTACCTACGGTCATAAAATTAGAGTTAGGTGATAGTCAGTTTGGATTATGTATGCTGCAGGCATTATAGGACAGGTTTGTATGCTATGCTATGCTATGCTCTCCCTCTCTCATATATATATATATATATATATACATAGATGCCCCCATGGTGAGAGGCGGCTGGGGGGTTCTAAGACCATGTTAGACCACACTGCAGTAGAGCTTGCTGAATGTTCTCATGGCGCAGCTCAGCAACTGCTTCCCTCAAATCCTGTTCAGCCCCAATAGAGTTGGTGCCATTATCTGAGATAAAATGAGACACCTGACCGCTGTGACACATGAAACGGTGGACGGCATTTATGCACAAATCTGTGTCTAGTATAACCCACCTCAACCCTGTCCTATTGCGTGCAGAGGAAATCTGAAAGACAACCGATTATCCCGCCACTCGGACTGAGCACTGTGAACGGTGAGTGCCCAGACCCTACATTTTAATGTGGGTCTGGCTCGTCAGGCTAGCCTTTTGGGGCTTGCATGTAAAATCATTTCATAAAGGTTGATTTTTTTTTTTTTTTTAAATTGATGATGCACACCATCAACCCACACACGGTCAGAGATATACGAGCCACAGACAGACACACAGATGCATGTTTCTATATAGATAGGGTTTCTACACATGAAGCAGAACTATCACCTGAACATACTTTAAACAAAGCTCTTTACTGAGTGACAATACAATTACAGATACTGAACAAAGAATCCAAACAAAATACTGAACAAATTAAACTCTCAACCCTTTCTCTCCCTCTTCGCTTAACCCCCCCCCCCCACCCCCCACACACACACACACACACTCTCGATCCCCTCTCACTCCCTTTCTCCCAGTCTCTCCTTCTCTCTCCATGCCCCCCCCCCCCTCCCCCCAACACTCTATTCCCCCCCTCCCCCAACACTCTATCCCCATGCCCCCCAACACACTCTCGATCCCCTCACCCTCTCCTTCTCTCTCCATGCCCCCCCCCCCTCCCCCCAACACTCTATTCCCCCCCTCCCCCCAACACTCTATCCCCATGCCCCCCTCCCTCCCCCCAACACTCTATCCCCATGCCCCCCCCCCCCAACACACTCTCGATCCCCTCTCACCCTCTTTCTCCCAGTCTCTCCTTCTCTCTCCATGCCCCCCCCTCCCCCCAACACTATCCCCATGCCCCCCCCCTCCCCCCAACACTATCCCCATGCTCCTCCTCTCTATATGGTACCCCCAAACTCTACCCCCTCTCCTCTCTATATGGTACCCCCAAACTCTACCCCCTCTCATCTCTTTCCTGTCTATCATCCTTCCTCATTTCACATTTTCCTCTTCAGTGCAGTAATTCGATTTTTTATGTAAAATTTGAGTGCCTTCCAGTCTCTATTTTTTAGTGCAACTGGCTCTGATTTAAGGCACTTATCACAGTCACACTTTCTTGGAACATTGCAGGTCAAAATGAAGTTTCTCATGTGTTTTTCCACAGCAGCTATCTCCTCGGTTTCCCAGGGCCTCCTCTTCTGTGGCTTGTGAACTAAGTAAGAAATTAATGACAAATTAGCTTAGGATATAAATGGACAGTAATTGTGATTCAACTAAAGTCTATTGTACAACATATAGGATATCCTTACTGGTCTTGGACTTTTTCTTCTGGACACTTTTTCTTCTGTCGTCTCCATCTGAACTGCTTTCCCGTTCATTTAGCCGTAAAACACTCTGTGTCCGCTTTTGTACTGAATGACAAGGTGAACATTGTTATTGTTAAAACTTAATTCACATAGAATCCAAGCTGATCTGAGAATCACATAGTGAAGGCAATACATTGGTGGATTTTATTCTATACAACAGAAATGCGCCGGTGTACTGCTTTAAGGTAGTCTCTATTTAGCAGCTGCCTGTTCAACTGGTTTGAGAGTTGTGTAAGTGTTGAGGATGTATCAAGATCACAACACACTTCTCGGGTATTGCTATTCTTCTGCACACTGCTTGTTAAACAAAATCCTTCAGCAATACAGTCCTCCTGGGTATCCCATTGTCACACCCTGCTTGATCTACATGTTGCAGTGGGGACAGAATGAAAATAACCCTGAAAAACACCTCATCTATGATGAGCTGTGGCAGATGGGGAGTACCTTCAACCATAAGCTTATCCCTCCAAAATGCAAAACAGAGCAGTTCAGGGGGCACATAGTGACAACCGCCATAAGACTGTCCAACAGTACAGGAACAACCCCCCACCCCTTTCATTCTCAAACTGGTGACCACCAGTGGTCAGGTGTAAGACTGCATGTCGCTACAGGTATTCCACTCGTGCAATGACAAAGTTGAATATAATGTAATTCCTACAGCACGGGCAAGAAACTAGTAATGACCTGGGAAAGCTTGGGCTGAGTCTAATGTGCAACTCTGATTGCTCACCATGGCACACCTCCACACCCACTAGACACACTTCCACACCCCCCCAGGCACACCTCCACACCCCCCGGGCACACCCTCAGGCACATCAGGAACACCACCACACCCATGTTGAGGGGCAACAAGACTTAGCTTTCTCAGCTCAACAACTTGAATGTCACTATACCATACCTTTGCTTACGACGCGGTTGGCACATGATGATGCCCGTAGGCCGCCCGGGCGATTCAATCAGCATAAATTGTACATTTTCAGAAAGCTGATGATGTGGGGGATGTC
Source organism: Alosa sapidissima (assembly GCF_018492685.1). Taxonomy (NCBI): domain Eukaryota; kingdom Metazoa; phylum Chordata; class Actinopteri; order Clupeiformes; family Clupeidae; genus Alosa; species Alosa sapidissima. The sequence goes on from NC_055967.1 coordinate 20,244,392, forward strand.
ATTTCACCCCCATATTGAGGGGGAACAAGACTTAGTTTTCTCAGCTCAACAGCTCTGGCAGACCTAGTATATGACTCGGTACACACACAGTATGGCCTGGTACCCACAAAGACAAATTTGGTTTAAATATCTATATATATTCTGAAAGTACATGTTATAAGGATTTCATTTCACCCCCCTTTTACATATGCACAACTTATTGTTTTCAGAGCCACACAATTTGAAGTTCAACAGTGTGTGTCAATGGCATAACTAGTATATGACTCGGTACACACTTAGTATGGCCTGGTACCTACAAAGGCAAATTTGGTATCTCTATCTCTATCTCTCTATATATATATTCTGAAAGTACACGTTATAAGGATTTCATTTCACCCCCCTTTTACATATGCACAACTTATTGTTTTCAGAGCCACACAATTTGAAGTTCAACAGTGTATGTCAATGTGAGGCTTAGTATGTGACTCGGTAGAGAGTTAGTATGGCCTGGTACCTACAAAGGCGAACTTGGTATAAATATCTATATATATTCTGAAAGTACACGTTATAAGGATTTCATTTCACCCCCCTTTTACATATGCACAACTTATTGTTTTCAGAGCCACACAATTTGAAGGTCAACAGTGTGTGTCAATGGCAGAACTAGTATATGACTCGGTACACACTTAAAATGGCCTGGTACCTACAAAGGCGAACTTGGTATAAATATCTATATATATTCTGAAAGTACACGTTATAAGGATTTCATTTCACCCCCCTTTTACATATGCACAACTTATTGTTTTCACAGCCACACAATTTGAAGATCAACAGTGTATGTCAATGGCAGAACTAGTATATGACTCGGTACACACTTAGTATGGCCTGGTACCTACAAAGGCAAATTTGGTATAAATATCTATATATATTCTGAAAGTACACGTTATAAGGATTTCATTTCACCCCCCTTTTACATATGCACAACTTATTGTTTTCAGAGCCACACAATTTGATGTTCAACAGTGTATGTCAATGTGAGGCTTAGTATGTGACTCGGTAGAGAGTTAGTATGGCCTGGTACCTACAAAGGCAAATTTGGTATAAATATCTATATATATTCTGAAAGTACACGTTATAAGGATTTCATTTCACCCCCCTTTTACATATGCACAACTTATTGTTTTCAGAGCCACACAATTTGATGTTCAACAGTGTATGTCAATGTGAGGCTTAGTATGTGACTCGGTAGAGAGTTAGTATGGCCTGGTACCTACAAAGACGAACTTGGTATAAATATCTATATATTATACTGAAAGTACACGTTATAAGGATTTCATTTCACCCCCCTTTTACATATGCACAACTTATTGTTTTCAGAGCCACACAATTTGAAGTTCAACAGTGTGTGTCAATGGCAGAACTAGTATATGACTCGGTACACACTTAGTATGGCCTGGTACCTACAAAGGCAAATTTGGTATCTCTATCTCTATCTCTCTATATATATATTCTGAAAGTACACGTTATAAGGATTTCATTTCACCCCCCTTTTACATATGCACAACTTATTGTTTTCAGAGCCACACAATTTGAAGTTCAACAGTGTGTGTCAATGTGAGGCTTAGTATGTGACTCGGTAGAGAGTTAGTATGGCCTGGTACCTACAAAGGCGAACTTGGTATAAATATCTATATATTATACTGAAAGTACACGTTATAAGGATTTCATTTCACCCCCCTTTTACATATGCACAACTTATTGTTTTCAGAGCCACACAATTTGAAGTTCAACAGTGTGTGTCAATGGCAGAACTAGTATATGACTCGGTACACACTTAGTATGGCCTGGTACCTACAAAGGCGAACTTGGTATAAATATCTATATATTATACTGAAAGTACACGTTATAAGGATTTCATTTCACCCCCCTTTTACATATGCACAACTTATTGTTTTCAGAGCCACACAATTTGAAGTTCAACAGTGTATGTCAATGTGAGGCTAAGTATGTGACTCGGTAGAGAGTTAGTATGGCCTGGTACCTACAAAGGCGAACTTGGTATAAATATCTATATATATATATATACTGAAAGTACACGTTATAAGGATTTCATTTCACCCCCCTTTTACATATGCACAACTTATTGTTTTCAGAGCCACACAATTTGAAGTTCAACAGTGTGTGTCAATGGCAGAACTAGTATATGACTCGGTACACACTTAGTATGGCCTGGTACCTACAAAGGCGAACTTGGTATAAATATCTATATATTATACTGAAAGTACACGTTATAAGGATTTCATTTCACCCCCCTTTTACATATGCACAACTTATTGTTTTCAGAGCCACACAATTTGAAGTTCAACAGTGTATGTCAATGTGAGGCTTAGTATGTGACTCGGTAGAGAGTTAGTATGGCCTGGTACCTACAAAGGCGAACTTGGTATAAATATCTATATATATATACTGAAAGTACACGTTATAAGGATTTCATTTCACCCCCCTTTTACATATGCACAACTTATTGTTTTCAGAGCCACACAATTTGAAGTTCAACAGTGTGTGTCAATGGCAGAACTAGTATATGACTCGGTACACACTTAGTATGGCCTGGTACCTACAAAGGCGAATTTGGTATAAATATCTATACATATTCTGAAAGTACACGTTATAAGGATTTCATTTCACCCCCCTTTTACATATGCACAACTTATTGTTTTCAGAGCCACACAATTTGAAGTTCAACAGTGTGTGTCAATGGCAGAACTAGTATATGACTCGGTACACACTTAGTATGGCCTGGTACCTACAAAGGCGAATTTGGTATAAATATCTATACATATTCTGAAAGTACACGTTATAAGGATTTCATTTCACCCCCCTTTTACATATGCACAACTTATTGTTTTCAGAGCCACACAATTTGAAGTTCAACAGTGTGTGTCAATGGCAGAACTAGTATATGACTCGGTACACACTTAGTATGGCCTGGTACCTACAAAGGCGAACTTGGTATAAATATCTATATATATTCTGAAAGTACACGTTATAAGGATTTCATTTCACCCCCCTTTTACATATGCACAACTTATTGTTTTCAGAGCCACACAATTTGAAGTTCAACAGTGTGTGTCAATGGCAGAACTAGTATATGACTCGGTACACACTTAAAATGGCCTGGTACCTACAAAGGCGAACTTGGTATAAATATCTATATATATTCTGAAAGTACACGTTATAAGGATTTCATTTCACCCCCCTTTTACATATGCACAACTTATTGTTTTCAGAGCCACACAATTTGAAGTTCAACAGTGTGTGTCAATGGCAGAACTAGTATATGACTCGGTACACACTTAGTATGGCCTGGTACCTACAAAGGCGAACTTGGTATAAATATCTATATATTATACTGAAAGTACACGTTATAAGGATTTCATTTCACCCCCCTTTTACATATGCACAACTTATTGTTTTCAGAGCCACACAATTTGAAGTTCAACAGTGTATGTCAATGTGAGGCTTAGTATGTGACTCGGTAGAGAGTTAGTATGGCCTGGTACCTACAAAGGCGAACTTGGTATAAATATCTATATATATATACTGAAAGTACACGTTATAAGGATTTCATTTCACCCCCCTTTTACATATGCACAACTTATTGTTTTCAGAGCCACACAATTTGAAGTTCAACAGTGTGTGTCAATGGCAGAACTAGTATATGACTCGGTACACACTTAGTATGGCCTGGTACCTACAAAGGCGAACTTGGTATAAATATCTATATATTATACTGAAAGTACACGTTATAAGGATTTCATTTCACCCCCCTTTTACATATGCACAACTTATTGTTTTCAGAGCCACACAATTTGAAGTTCAACAGTGTATGTCAATGTGAGGCTTAGTATGTGACTCGGTAGAGAGTTAGTATGGCCTGGTACCTACAAAGGCGAACTTGGTATAAATATCTATATATATACTGAAAGTACACGTTATAAGGATTTCATTTCACCCCCCTTTTACATATGCACAACTTATTGTTTTCAGAGCCACACAATTTGAAGTTCAACAGTGTGTGTCAATGGCAGAACTAGTATATGACTCGGTACACACTTAGTATGGCCTGGTACCTACAAAGGCGAATTTGGTATAAATATCTATACATATTCTGAAAGTACACGTTATAAGGATTTCATTTCACCCCCCTTTTACATATGCACAACTTATTGTTTTCAGAGCCACACAATTTGAAGTTCAACAGTGTGTGTCAATGGCAGAACTAGTATATGACTCGGTACACACTTAGTATGGCCTGGTACCTACAAAGGCGAACTTGGTATAAATATCTATATATATTCTGAAAGTACACGTTATAAGGATTTCATTTCACCCCCCTTTTACATATGCACAACTTATTGTTTTCAGAGCCACACAATTTGAAGTTCAACAGTGTGTGTCAATGGCAGAACTAGTATATGACTCGGTACACACTTAAAATGGCCTGGTACCTACAAAGGCGAACTTGGTATAAATATCTATATATATTCTGAAAGTACACGTTATAAGGATTTCATTTCACCCCCCTTTTACATATGCACAACTTATTGTTTTCACAGCCACACAATTTGAAGATCAACAGTGTATGTCAATGGCAGAACTAGTATATGACTCGGTACACACTTAGTATGGCCTGGTACCTACAAAGGCAAATTTGGTATAAATATCTATATATATTCTGAAAGTACACGTTATAAGGATTTCATTTCACCCCCCTTTTACATATGCACAACTTATTGTTTTCAGAGCCACACAATTTGATGTTCAACAGTGTATGTCAATGTGAGGCTTAGTATGTGACTCGGTAGAGAGTTAGTATGGCCTGGTACCTACAAAGGCAAATTTGGTATAAATATCTATATATATTCTGAAAGTACACGTTATAAGGATTTCATTTCACCCCCCTTTTACATATGCACAACTTATTGTTTTCAGAGCCACACAATTTGAAGTTCAACAGTGTGTGTCAATGGCAGAACTAGTATATGACTCGGTACACACTTAGTATGGCCTGGTACCTACAAAGGCGAACTTGGTATAAATATCTATATATATATACTGAAAGTACACGTTATAAGGATTTCATTTCACCCCCCTTTTACATATGCACAACTTATTGTTTTCAGAGCCACACAATTTGAAGTTCAACAGTGTGTGTCAATGGCAGAACTAGTATATGACTCGGTACACACTTAGTATGGCCTGGTACCTACAAAGGCGAACTTGGTATAAATATCTATATATTATACTGAAAGTACACGTTATAAGGATTTCATTTCACCCCCCTTTTACATATGCACAACTTATTGTTTTCAGAGCCACACAATTTGAAGTTCAACAGTGTGTGTCAATGGCAGAACTAGTATATGACTCGGTACACACTTAGTATGGCCTGGTACCTACAAAGGCAAATTTGGTATCTCTATCTCTCTATATATATATTCTGAAAGTACACGTTATAAGGATTTCATTTCACCCCCCTTTTACATATGCACAACTTATTGTTTTCAGAGCCACACAATTTGAAGTTCAACAGTGTGTGTCAATGTGAGGCTTAGTATGTGACTCGGTACACACTTAGCAGGGCCTGGTACCTACAAAGCAAATTTGGTATCTCTATCTCTATCTCTCTATATATATATTCTGAAAGTACACGTTATAAGGATTTCATTTCACCCCCCTTTTACATATGCACAACTTATTGTTTTCAGAGCCACACAATTTGAAGTTCAACAGTGTGTGTCAATGTGAGGCTTAGTATGTGACTCGGTAGAGAGTTAGTATGGCCTGGTACCTACAAAGGCGAACTTGGTATAAATATCTATATATTATACTGAAAGTACACGTTATAAGGATTTCATTTCACCCCCCTTTTACATATGCACAACTTATTGTTTTCAGAGCCACACAATTTGAAGTTCAACAGTGTGTGTCAATGGCAGAACTAGTATATGACTCGGTACACACTTAGTATGGCCTGGTACCTACAAAGGCGAACTTGGTATAAATATCTATATATTATACTGAAAGTACACGTTATAAGGATTTCATTTCACCCCCCTTTTACATATGCACAACTTATTGTTTTCAGAGCCACACAATTTGAAGTTCAACAGTGTGTGTCAATGGCAGAACTAGTATATGACTCGGTACACACTTAGTATGGCCTGGTACCTACAAAGGCGAACTTGGTATAAATATCTATATATATTCTGAAAGTACACGTTATAAGGATTTCATTTCACCCCCCTTTTACATATGCACAACTTATTGTTTTCAGAGCCACACAATTTGAAGTTCAACAGTGTGTGTCAATGTGAGGCTTAGTATGTGACTCGGTACACACTTAGCAGGGCCTGGTACCTACAAAGCAAATTTGGTATAAATATCTATATATATTCTGAAAGTACACGTTATAAGGATTTCATTTCACCCCCCTTTTACATATGCACAACTTATTGTTTTCAGAGCCACACAATTTGAAGTTCAACAGTGTGTGTCAATGGCAGAACTAGTATATGACTCGGTACACACTTAGTATGGCCTGGTACCTACAAAGGCGAACTTGGTATAAATATCTATATATATACTGAAAGTACACGTTATAAGGATTTCATTTCACCCCCCTTTTACATATGCACAACTTATTGTTTTCAGAGCCACACAATTTGAAGTTCAACAGTGTGTGTCAATGGCAGAACTAGTATATGACTCGGTACACACTTAGTATGGCCTGGTACCCACAAAGGCAAATTTGGTATCTCTATCTCTATCTCTCTATATATATATATTCTGAAAGTACACGTTATAAGGATTTCATTTCACCCCCCTTTTACATATGCACAACTTATTGTTTTCAGAGCCACACAATTTGAAGTTCAACAGTGTGTGTCAATGGCAGAACTAGTATATGACTCGGTACACACTTAGTATGGCCTGGTACCTACAAAGGCGAACTTGGTATAAATATCTATATATTATACTGAAAGTACACGTTATAAGGATTTCATTTCACCCCCCTTTTACATATGCACAACTTATTGTTTTCAGAGCCACACAATTTGAAGTTCAACAGTGTGTGTCAATGGCAGAACTAGTATATGACTCGGTACACACTTAGTATGGCCTGGTACCTACAAAGGCGAACTTGGTATAAATATCTATATATATACTGAAAGTACACGTTATAAGGATTTCATTTCACCCCCCTTTTACATATGCACAACTTATTGTTTTCAGAGCCACACAATTTGAAGTTCAACAGTGTGTGTCAATGTGAGGCTTAGTATGTGACTCGGTACACACTTAGCAGGGCCTGGTACCTACAAAGCAAATTTGGTATAAATATCTATATATATTCTGAAAGTACACGTTATAAGGATTTCATTTCACCCCCCTTTTACATATGCACAACTTATTGTTTTCAGAGCCACACAATTTGAAGTTCAACAGTGTGTGTCAATGGCATAACTAGTATATGACTCGGTACACACTTAGTATGGCCTGGTACCTACAAAGGCAAATTTGGTATAAATATCTATATATATTCTGAAAGTACACGTTATAAGGATTTCATTTCACCCCCCTTTTACATATGCACAACTTATTGTTTTCAGAGCCACACAATTTGATGTTCAACAGTGTATGTCAATGTGAGGCTTAGTATGTGACTCGGTAGAGAGTTAGTATGGCCTGGTACCTACAAAGGCAAATTTGGTATAAATATCTATATATATTCTGAAAGTACACGTTATAAGGATTTCATTTCACCCCCCTTTTACATATGCACAACTTATTGTTTTCAGAGCCACACAATTTGATGTTCAACAGTGTATGTCAATGTGAGGCTTAGTATGTGACTCGGTAGAGAGTTAGTATGGCCTGGTACCTACAAAGGCGAACTTGGTATAAATATCTATATATTATACTGAAAGTACACGTTATAAGGATTTCATTTCACCCCCCTTTTACATATGCACAACTTATTGTTTTCAGAGCCACACAATTTGAAGTTCAACAGTGTGTGTCAATGGCAGAACTAGTATATGACTCGGTACACACTTAGTATGGCCTGGTACCTACAAAGGCGAACTTGGTATAAATATCTATATATTATACTGAAAGTACACGTTATAAGGATTTCATTTCACCCCCCTTTTACATATGCACAACTTATTGTTTTCAGAGCCACACAATTTGAAGTTCAACAGTGTGTGTCAATGGCAGAACTAGTATATGACTCGGTACACACTTAGTATGGCCTGGTACCCACAAAGGCAAATTTGGTATTAATATCTATATATATATATATATATATATATATATATATATATATATATATTCTGAAAGTACACGTTATAAGGATTTCATTTCACCCCCCTTTTACATATGCACAACTTATTGTTTTCAGAGCCACACAATTTGAAGTTCAACAGTGTGTGTCAATGGCAGAACTAGTATATGACTCGGTACACACTTAGTATGGCCTGGTACCTACAAAGGCGAACTTGGTATAAATATCTATATATTATACTGAAAGTACACGTTATAAGGATTTCATTTCACCCCCCTTTTACATATGCACAACTTATTGTTTTCAGAGCCACACAATTTGAAGTTCAACAGTGTGTGTCAATGGCAGAACTAGTATATGACTCGGTACACACTTAGTATGGCCTGGTACCTACAAAGGCAAATTTGGTATCTCTATCTCTATCTCTCTATATATATATTCTGAAAGTACACGTTATAAGGATTTCATTTCACCCCCCTTTTACATATGCACAACTTATTGTTTTCAGAGCCACACAATTTGAAGTTCAACAGTGTGTGTCAATGTGAGGCTTAGTATGTGACTCGGTACACACTTAGCAGGGCCTGGTACCTACAAAGCAAATTTGGTATCTCTATCTCTATCTCTCTATATATATATTCTGAAAGTACACGTTATAAGGATTTCATTTCACCCCCCTTTTACATATGCACAACTTATTGTTTTCAGAGCCACACAATTTGAAGTTCAACAGTGTGTGTCAATGTGAGGCTTAGTATGTGACTCGGTAGAGAGTTAGTATGGCCTGGTACCTACAAAGGCGAACTTGGTATAAATATCTATATATTATACTGAAAGTACACGTTATAAGGATTTCATTTCACCCCCCTTTTACATATGCACAACTTATTGTTTTCAGAGCCACACAATTTGAAGTTCAACAGTGTGTGTCAATGGCAGAACTAGTATATGACTCGGTACACACTTAGTATGGCCTGGTACCTACAAAGGCGAACTTGGTATAAATATCTATATATTATACTGAAAGTACACGTTATAAGGATTTCATTTCACCCCCCTTTTACATATGCACAACTTATTGTTTTCAGAGCCACACAATTTGAAGTTCAACAGTGTGTGTCAATGGCAGAACTAGTATATGACTCGGTACACACTTAGTATGGCCTGGTACCTACAAAGGCGAACTTGGTATAAATATCTATATATATTCTGAAAGTACACGTTATAAGGATTTCATTTCACCCCCCTTTTACATATGCACAACTTATTGTTTTCAGAGCCACACAATTTGAAGTTCAACAGTGTGTGTCAATGTGAGGCTTAGTATGTGACTCGGTACACACTTAGCAGGGCCTGGTACCTACAAAGGCAAATTTGGTATAAATATCTATATATATATATATATATATATATATATATATATATATATATATATATATATATATATATATATATATATATATATATATTCTGAAAGTACATGTTATAAGGATTTCATTTCACCCCCCTTTTACATATGCACAACTTATTGTCTTCAGAGCCACACAATTTGAAGTTCAACAGTGTGTGTCAATGGCAGAACTAGTATATGACTCGGTACACACTTAGTATGGCCTGGTACCCACAAAGGCAAATTTGGTATTAATATCTATATATATATATATATATATATTCTGAAAGTACACGTTATAAGGATTTCATTTCACCCCCCTTTTACATATGCACAACTTATTGTTTTCAGAGCCACACAATTTGAAGTTTAACAGTGTGTGTGTCAATGGAAGAACTAGTATATGACTCGGTACACACTTAGTATGGCCTGGTACCTACAAAGGCGAATTTGGTATAAATATCTATACATATTCTGAAAGTACACGTTATAAGGATTTCATTTCACCCCCCTTTTACATATGCACAACTTATTGTTTTCAGAGCCACACAATTTGAAGATCAACAGTGTATGTCAATGTGAGGCTTAGTATGTGACTCGGTAGAGAGTTAGTATGGCCTGGTACCTACAAAGGCGAACTTGGTATAAATATCTATATATATACTGAAAGTACACGTTATAAGGATTTCATTTCACCCCCCTTTTACATATGCACAACTTATTGTCTTCAGAGCCACACAATTTGAAGTTCAACAGTGTGTGTCAATGGCAGAACTAGTATATGACTCGGTACACACTTAGTATGGCCTGGTACCCACAAAGGCAAATTTGGTATCTCTATCTCTATATATATATATATTCTGAAAGTACACGTTATAAGGATTTCATTTCACCCCCCTTTTACATATGCACAACTTATTGTTTTCAGAGCCACACAATTTGAAGTTCAACAGTGTGTGTCAATGGCAGAACTAGTATATGACTCGGTACACACTTAGTATGGCCTGGTACCTACAAAGGCGAACTTGGTATAAATATCTATATATTATACTGAAAGTACACGTTATAAGGATTTCATTTCACCCCCCTTTTACATATGCACAACTTATTGTTTTCAGAGCCACACAATTTGAAGTTCAACAGTGTGTGTCAATGGCAGAACTAGTATATGACTCGGTACACACTTAGTATGGCCTGGTACCTACAAAGGCGAACTTGGTATAAATATCTATATATATTCTGAAAGTACACGTTATAAGGATTTCATTTCACCCCCCTTTTACATATGCACAACTTATTGTTTTCAGAGCCACACAATTTGAAGTTCAACAGTGTGTGTCAATGTGAGGCTTAGTATGTGACTCGGTACACACTTAGCAGGGCCTGGTACCTACAAAGCAAATTTGGTATAAATATCTATATATATTCTGAAAGTACACGTTATAAGGATTTCATTTCACCCCCCTTTTACATATGCACAACTTATTGTTTTCAGAGCCACACAATTTGAAGTTCAACAGTGTGTGTCAATGGCAGAACTAGTATATGACTCGGTACACACTTAGTATGGCCTGGTACCTACAAAGGCGAACTTGGTATAAATATCTATATATATACTGAAAGTACACGTTATAAGGATTTCATTTCACCCCCCTTTTACATATGCACAACTTATTGTTTTCAGAGCCACACAATTTGAAGTTCAACAGTGTGTGTCAATGGCAGAACTAGTATATGACTCGGTACACACTTAGTATGGCCTGGTACCCACAAAGGCAAATTTGGTATCTCTATCTCTATCTCTCTATATATATATATATTCTGAAAGTACACGTTATAAGGATTTCATTTCACCCCCCTTTTACATATGCACAACTTATTGTTTTCAGAGCCACACAATTTGAAGTTCAACAGTGTGTGTCAATGGCAGAACTAGTATATGACTCGGTACACACTTAGTATGGCCTGGTACCTACAAAGGCGAACTTGGTATAAATATCTATATATTATACTGAAAGTACACGTTATAAGGATTTCATTTCACCCCCCTTTTACATATGCACAACTTATTGTTTTCAGAGCCACACAATTTGAAGTTCAACAGTGTGTGTCAATGGCAGAACTAGTATATGACTCGGTACACACTTAGTATGGCCTGGTACCCACAAAGGCAAATTTGGTATCTCTATCTCTATATATATATATTCTGAAAGTACACGTTATAAGGATTTCATTTCACCCCCCTTTTACATATGCACAACTTATTGTTTTCAGAGCCACACAATTTGAAGTTCAACAGTGTGTGTCAATGGCAGAACTAGTATATGACTCGGTACACACTTAGTATGGCCTGGTACCTACAAAGGCGAACTTGGTATAAATATCTATATATTATACTGAAAGTACACGTTATAAGGATTTCATTTCACCCCCCTTTTACATATGCACAACTTATTGTCTTCAGAGCCACACAATTTGAAGTTCAACAGTGTGTGTCAATGGCAGAACTAGTATATGACTCGGTACACACTTAGTATGGCCTGGTACCCACAAAGGCAAAGTTGGTATTAATATCTATATATATATATATATATATATATTCTGAAAGTACACGTTATAAGGATTTCATTTCACCCCCCTTTTACATATGCACAACTTATTGTTTTCAGAGCCACACAATTTGAAGATCAACAGTGTATGTCAATGTGAGGCTTAGTATGTGACTCGGTACACACTTAGCAGGGCCTGGTACCTACAAAGGCAAATTTGGTATAAATATCTATATATATTCTGAAAGTACACGTTATAAGGATTTCATTTCACCCCCCTTTTACATATTCACAACTTATTGTTTTCAGAGCCACACAATTTGAAGTTTAACAGTGTGTGTGTCAATGGAAGAACTAGTATATGACTCGGTACACACTTAGTATGGCCTGGTACCTACAAAGGCGAATTTGGTATAAATATCTATACATATTCTGAAAGTACACGTTATAAGGATTTCATTTCACCCCCCTTTTACATATGCACAACTTATTGTTTTCAGAGCCACACAATTTGAAGATCAACAGTGTATGTCAATGTGAGGCTTAGTATGTGACTCGGTAGAGAGTTAGTATGGCCTGGTACCTACAAAGGCGAACTTGGTATAAATATCTATATATATATACTGAAAGTACACGTTATAAGGATTTCATTTCACCCCCCTTTGACATATGCACAACTTATTGTTTTCACAGCCACACTATTTGAAGTTCAACAGTGTGTCAATAGAAGGCCTAGTGACTTGGTACAGACTTGGTATTGCCTGGTACTACAAAGGCGAACTTGGTATAAATATCTATGTGTATTCTGAAAGTATATGTTATAAGGAGTCCATTTTACCCCCTTTTAAATATGCACAACTTATTGTTTTCATAGCCACACAATTTAAAGTTCAATAGTATTGTGTATAGTATGGCAGGCCTAGGGTAGGCTATATGAGTCCGTACAGAGTTAGTATGGCACCTATAAAGACAAATTTGGCATAAATATCTATTCTGAAAGTACAAGTCCATTTTAGCCTACGGTAGCACTTTATTTTAATGTGTCGCTGTTACAGTGTACCTACCTGATTAGGTACAGTGGTACAACCTGTGTAACAACATGTACTATCAGGTACTATCATTGTACTTGCATTATGTATTTGTGGGTACCTACATATAGTTGTTACATTGTAATACTGAGTGCTTTTACAAAACTTTGCCAATTTGCCAAAACTTTCATCAGAGGCAAAGAGCTGACCTGAGACCTGCTGGATGGGGTAAATCTGGTCATGGTAGATTTGATATACAAACCATTCTTAGCTCCGGTCAAGGCCTCATTGTCTTCAGTGTACATGTAACAGCTGTGCTGCTACAACCTTGTTACTCTTTGATACAGTGGAATAAACGTATTAAGTGTACCAGTTAATTACTTACATGTACATATGACATGTATGTTGTGTCTTTGATGTCTTGGAACAGGTCTACTAATTCACATGTACTATGTGGTGTAACAGCAGACACGTTTCAACACATCAATTACACATTACAGGATGCATGACATCATTGACAGGATGTATATAATTTGTACATGTAAGTACTTAACTGGTACACTTTATTTTAATGTGTTTATTCCACTGTATCAAAAGAGTAATAAATGTGTACCGACACAGTTGATACATGTACTACAGTATGTAGGGTAATGGCAGACATGTTCCAAGACACCAATGACACAACATACATGTAATATGTAATTGTAAGTACTTAACTGGTACACTTCATTTTAATGGGTTTATGCCACTGTATAAAAGAGCAATAAATGTGTACCAACACAGTTAATATATGTACTATGTAGTGAATTAGTCGACCTGTTCCAAGACATCGAAGACATAACATACATGTCATATGTACATGTAAGTAATTAACTGGTACACTTAATAGGTTTATTCCACTGTATCAAAGTGTAACAAGGTTGTAGCAGCACAGCTGTTACATGTACTCTGAAGACAATGAGGCCTTGACTGGAGCTAAGAATGGTTTGTATATCAAATCTACCATGACCAGATTTACCCCATCCAGCAGGTCTCAGATCAGCTCTTTGCCTCTGATGAAAATGTAGGCAAATTGGCAAAGTTTTGTAAAAGCACTCAGTATTACAATGTAACAACTATATGTAGGTACCCACAAATACATAATGCAAGTACAATGATAGTACCTGATAGTATATGTTGTTACACAGGTTGTACCACTGTACCTAATCAGGTAGGTACACTGTAACAGCGACACATTAAAATAAAGTGTTACCTAGCCGACCACCTAAGTTTGAACTAAGTGTGGAAGGATTACCTTTTTCATGAACATGACCTAAAATAACACTATTATCAAATAACAATTATATTAATGCAAAGTATAATCGTATAAAAACATTAACTTTAAATAAATGTATAGTACATTATAATCCCCTTTTTTCTATGTTAGTTTTTGTTCCCCTCTTTTAATAGTAGCCTACATCAGGAGATGGCGACGTTTGTCCAGAGAAAGTCCGTAGACGGGCTCTGGTTGGTCTTGCCTTGCATTGAGAAAGGTGTTGCGTGAGATCACTTCCGTTCAATTTCAAGGATGTTAGCAAGACAATTCTGCTACAATTACAACATTTGCACAGGCTAAGTTTCAGCAACATGTTTACATTTCGTGTAAACCTTTGAAATACACTGAAAACCGAATTTTAACCTAATTTATCTGATCGTTCGTACCTTTATTTTGACGCTTTTCGCCGCCATATTGCCCGCTATTGTCGCGTACTGTCGCTTACTGTCGCTAGCTCCACGGAACTTAGTCTGCTCTTCTTCAGCTGTGCTTCTACTGACCAAGAATCTGCATTGCTGCCCTCTACTGGTCTGGGGTGTACCTATTCACATATTACCTTAAGTTACACTGATCTTCAACTCCACTGTAGCACAATGGCCAAGGCACTTGCCTCACAAACGGGCAACCCAGGTTCAAAACCCCCCATCCAAGCAAAAGGGAAAGAAAACTAGTTTTCTTAAGGAAACATATGAAGAAAACTATTCTTGATCAAGGCACACACATCCAAACCTGTCTAAGACATAGTTATAGATTACTTCACTCATCTTTTCCAACTTAACCTTGACCTCTTTCTCCATCAACCCTTCTGTACTCCTCTCTCTCTTCTGAGACTGGGTTTCTGATTGCATACATACATAAATACATACATACATACAAAGTATTTGGAACCACATGGGAAAAAAAAAAAAAAAAAAAAAAAAAAAAAACGTACCTTGTGTGTCAGACTCACGCTGTACCTCAGTGTCACTGTCTACATTCTCTGAGATAAGGAAGGAGATGGAAATGACAAATCGTAAAGTGGCAATTAATTTGATTGTCTGACGTAAACAACTGTAGCTGAAACATGACTTAAACCTGTTAATTTTTCTATCTAAAGTCTACACTTTACACAGAAATATGTGAAGACAGACATCAGTCTTTGTAGTATGAAAATACATATCTTGTGTGTCAGACTCACCCTGTGCCTCATGGTCACTGTCAAGGTTCACACTCTCTGAGATGAGCAAGGGGATGAAAGTCAAAAGGTACCAATTCATTTTATAATACATGATTTGACCTGGACATTTTTTAAGCTTAACCTTTTACCTTTTACACAGAAATGTGTGAAGAAAAACATCAGAAATACCTTCTGGACCGATTGTGATGTCATCCAGGCCTTTGCCTTTGAATTCTGCCAAACGCCCCTGTTCAAGAGCCAAGAGGACTTTGCTAATTTTAGCAAGTTGAAGGGTCCCTTCAGGCAGCCTGTAAAATTGCCGATGGACTCTGACATCATGGCCAAGGAAATTGGCTAATTGGTCCAGCTCTGTATTACTGAGGTTGAGAACTTGAGAGAGTGTTCCGGTTTGCTTGCGCAGTTTTGTAGAAGTGAGACTTGTGTAGTTTGCAATACCACAGACCTTGGCAAAATCTCTGATACAATCAGAACCACGGTAGCAGGTCAATACAGACGGCCTGGCAAATAGGTAGCCATTTTCCTTAAGAATCCCACACTCAAGTCGCTTGGCAACAAGGAGGTCCAACGATCTCTGCATTTCTGGAGTTAGGAGGACAGGGACCTTTCTTCCTCTTTTTCCTCGTATCTCCAACCTCCTGAAATGCTGACAGAGTTTTTTCTCTAGCTCTGAAAGCGCCATACCCACATCTTCCTGCAGATCTACTGGATTTGGAGCAAAATAGGTAGAGAGGGGCATTTTTGAAACTTCTCCTGTTCTACGTCGGTTGAACATCATGACTTGTGTCAAAGTGATTTTAGTCAGATGTAGCCAAGTGTTTTTAGACGGCTCTGAGGACAGTTCGTTGTAAAACTGTTCCTGCTGCATGTCCAAATAGGAGTGGAGTTTCTGAACATCCTTAGTGAACGGAATCAACTGAGGAACATTCCATTTCGATTCATGCATTGTTCTCAGTGATGCAGCTGAAATGAGTTCGTTCCATCTGGCTTCGTACACTGAGCGGAACCTACGAGCATCTTTTGCTGCTGGTTGGTTGTTTTGCATACTTGCACGGGCTTCAAGAAGCAGCGATATCTTCACCAGACTATGCCCAATTTTTAGTGCAAGACTTGGACGCTTGTAGGTGCTGGATTCAGAGACAAAGCCAGCCACGAGTTGCACAGCTTGCACAACATGCATGAAATTTTCAGGCTTCATGTGATCTTCGATGGTCTTCAAGGGAGTGGTTTTCCTCGAACAAATCAAAAGCCTTCCCAGTTCCCTCATTTTCTGACGGATATATTCATGTTTGCCAACATCATATCCATGCTTGTTATGCAAATGCACACCATACTCCATGATCCAGACATCAGATTTAACTGCAAAGTAAACGTCATCTTGAATCATATGGTTTAGGACCTTCCAGAATTCTGCTTTGACTCCAGGTGGTGGTGGTACAGCAAAAGCACAAAGTGCTTGCACCCGTGTTTTGCCAGGCTTCGTAGGGCCACTAGGCTTAAACTTGCATATCATCATGTGGCGCCACATAACTTTCTTTGTGAAATAGCCTTGACAATATATACAGTGATCAAAATCTCTGGGTTTAGAATCATCTTTTGGTTGTTTCCGAGGAACAAGCTTTCCAACACCAGTATTTAAGACCTCAGAATTGTGGGCGAAGTTGCCTCTATTTCTCAAATGTTCCAGATGCAGTCTTCTTTGTTTAGAACCTTTTGGAAAAGACCCAGCCTGTGCAACTTCTTTCTCGTTTTTATGAGCACGCTCTAAATGCCTGGCCATTTTTATAAATCCCTTTTTACAGTATAAACAGTACTGTTTTTTGTTATATTGTCGTGATCCATCCTCTTTTTTACAGACAGCAGGTACGGTAAGTAAGTCGTCAGCTACATCTGAAGTGGGGGAAGTAGTACTGTCAGGACAAACCAGTGTCGAGCTTCCATGAGGGTCTTCAGTGTATGAAGTTTCTGATGACTGTCCACCAAAAGAATGTGTTCGGCAACAGGATACACTTCTGGAATGGTGCCTTTTCCGTTTCAAAGCACTGCCCTTTCGTACGAGTGAGCGTCCCCTTAATGTAATTTTCTTCTGATTGGATGTTTCAAAAACTTCACTGGTGTCCGTTTCATCAGATGAATCCTCGCTTGTATCAGGAACATATTCTTCTTCACTTTCATCTGATGTCTCAAAAAGCTCATAGGAATCAAAATCGGTTTGTCTGTTAATCTTTGGGGGGGGGGGATAAAATAAATAAAAATAGCTCAGTTACTTAACTTTTTCAATGCAGTTTTATATCAAATGAACCAACTATAATGTCCATCTTCATTAGTGCCTTGATTACCTGAATGCTTTTGGTCCTCCTCAGTTTAGGGACATAAGGCTGGTCTTGGTCTGAGGACTCCTGAATTAGATTACATCTCTAGAGTATCACAAATCAACAGCACATTGATAAATAAGAACAAAATAAAATAAGTGATAAAAAGAAATATAGAATATAGAAAGACAAAGGAAAACACAGGAATACTTAATGGTAACGAAGGTTACTTTTTAATCTTTTTACCTAAGTGGTAATAGATATTAATTATAAGTCAATGGTCATGTTCAAATTCACATGTAAAATGTGTAAAAAAAAAAATGCATAGAAATAAACTGCGGACTGTAAATCATTTGAAAACATTTCAATGACAGAATTTGGCCATTGTGGTCCACGAATTTCCATCAGCTTGGTCATATGTAATGACTATCGTTCTTTATAGAGAACAAGAAGTTGATCTTTTCTACAATAGCAACTGAAAAGAAAATTCCATACCTTTTTCTTGGGCGAAAGCAGACCACAGTGTTCAGGTGTTTCATAACGGTCAGCTAGTCCAGACTCAATCACAGTACGTTTCTCTCCAATCTAAAAGACAATGTTTAAGGAATAACTAGAAATGAACAAATATTATTTATGTGCACAACCAACAACCATTAAAGCCACAAAACTGACAAAAATGGAGTGGAATGGGGAAAAAAGGAATGGAGAAAAAAAAGCGCAACAATTTCAAATGTACCGAATTTAGTCAAACACTGTTTTAGGAAAACAAGGTAAAGGGTAGTTAACTCTTCAGGCGCCAGAGGTTTTTGGGAAAATTATACGATTTGGGCAGCAAGACTTCAAAAGACTGGCTTAAAAGTGGCTAAAGATAAAGACTTGGTGTATATGAGAAAAATGTTCTGTATGGCCTAAAGTTCATGTGTAGTGTAATTCTGGGCTAATTTGCATATAGTGAAGTCATAGGCAGAGTCACAAAGGCAGCCACTCCAAAGCGCACAGCTCCCCATTTTGCACGCGAATCAAACAACCATCATCTTTGCTAGTTCTTATTTTTGTTACATCCCTGACACTTCTTACATATCCACCAGCTTTACAACATACACTTTGACTATGTTTACACCTGCTACACCCACTTATACAGTGTTCAAACAAGCCCCGTATTCGTGTGCTTCATGGGTGGTTCATTGCCATCATTATTTGTCGCCATTTCTAGCCTTATTTTCACTACCCCTGGTGCCTTTGCATCCCCACCAGTTCTCATACTAACATTACAATAACATTTACCTCTGCAAACATCATCCATGTTGGTCAATGAGCTCGAACAAACATTGTGTGCTTTGTGAAATCGTGACTATCAGCTGGCAGCGGTAAACATTATGCTGAGAAGCAATGCAAATAAGACGATCATTAGATGATCAATCGTTATCTTCCCAAAGGAAATATACAGTAGATAATACATTAACAAACCCAATTCTGCAATATCGATGACCTTTTTATTTAAAATTTAGTGTAATTCAGCTTGAATTTAGTCGCATTTGGCAGCATCCCGACTTCCGGATCTGGCTTTAACTCGAGGGTTTCATGCGGTTGTTTGAATGCATTTCCCCATGTAATTTTCAATAGAAACATGACGTCATCTTGAGCTGACATCGAAGTACTACATGTCTGCCAACTAGTGGAGGGGAGTTCAAACTAAATTTGACACCGTATTTGACAAAATCGTCTGTTTTATTCAATACGGCACCTTGTCGACTTTAGTTCAGGAAATAGTGCCACGTAATAGTTCATGTTCCGAACTTTGAGGTGGACGAACGCACGCTAAAGTAGGTCTCTGGCCAATGTCCTATGGCAATGCTGCAGGACCACCCTGGTGGCGCCTGCTTCCGCAGCAGCTCTCAGTGATGCGGCAAGACCACGCTGGTGGAGAGCATGCGAGAAGCAGTTTACGCAGCGTCTCTTGACAGTTGTTTGTCTCTTGCGACTGCGCGGCAGGCATTGGCGGGAGACCGAACGCTAAAGAGTGCTAAGGGATATTAAAGCAACGTATATACGTCAGAGGTTGATTAGTGGATTTAAGCCATTAGTTGGAATGAATGTATTACTTAAAAGGGTGTCAGGCAAGGTTGCAGGTCTGGATTCTGGAGCGTAGAACCATGCCAATTCTGATGACTGCATCAGTATACGATGCACATTCTCCAAGCACCCCTCTGGATTAAATCAGGGTAAAATGAGATATTTAGGACCGAACAGTCTGAACTGGTGAATGGGGAGGGGGTGGGTGTGAGCGCAAAGTAAAGCTGAGTCACCGACGGGTGAGATGTGTATAAGTAACCTCTGACTGCAGAGGAGGAGTGGCATATTTCGTCATGTTCCTCTTGAACCTACGTTAGTAAACGCCATTTAACATTACAACTAACATTGACCTGTTTGTGCACAAGAACAGCAATTAAAATGAATTACAAGGCCACACTCACATCTTCAATATTGTGTCTTCCATGTTGATGACTTAAGTTACAAACATTTGAATTTTACCTGACAAGAAAATGGTGTGGTTGGTCATACCTAAAAACTAATTTTCTGACACGAACAAGAAGTTATTCTTTCCTGGAAGAGCAACCGAAATGAAAATCATTACCTTTTTCTTGGAAACTGACGAAAGCACTGCAGGCTGCTGGGATGTTTGAGGGGCCTCTACTGCTGTAGAATTAGTCACAACGGGTTCCTCTTCGATCTGAAAACGATGTTCAACAACATTCAAGAATAGCTGGTTGTCGGTACTTTCTTACTAATTCATATCACCACAAACAATTCCTAAGACATACACAAAAAAACACATAGTTATAGTACAGTATATACTGTAAAGTTATACATTATAGTTAAAAATCCCATGTTAATGTTTAATCAAAACCCTAAAAAGCCATTAGAAGAGGTTCAGGAATAGTGTCTGAAGATTCTCATTCATCCAGGTCATGGTAGCCAAGTTCAGTTAGTTAAGCCAACTGGACTTCTTTTTTTTTGACATACTAATTATGTTAATTAGTGAGTCATGTGACCCATTGTCACATGATGAGGGGTGTGGCCTACAGTTCACAGTTCTGAACAACAATGAATATCATTAATTGTTAATGAGAAAATGTAGCTATCGTGGTCCCCAGAATTCCACCAGACCAGAAAATTGTGTGCTTGGTCACACCTAACCACTATTCTTCCAATAGACATTTTAATAATAGGTTGATGTGGTCCCCTCAAGGTGCAAAAACCAGAATGTGCTTGGCACTAAATATAAGATGGGTTCCACTGATCACAACACTTTTCCTTTTTCTATCATACAGTTTTTTTTTTATTAAAAATAACAGTTAAAGACCCTATCAATTGAATATTCTTTCATGGGGAGCCAGTGAAATGAACTCATTACCTTTTTCTTGGACACTGTCGAAAGCACTGCAGGCGGCTGAGATGTTTTAGGGGCCTCTACTGCGGCAGATTTGGTCATAAGACGTTTCTTTCCAATCTGAAAAACAATGTTCAACAACATTCAGGAATAGCTACAACATGCACAATAAAAATACAAATTGTGTGGGGGGGGGGGGGGGGGGGAAATCATGTGTTCTTGTTGCATCTGAAGTCTCAAAAAGTCTAGAGGTTAAGGTGCAGTTAGGTGCATGCTAAAGCAGTCATCACCACATTTCTGAGTAAAACTTACCTGTACACGAAAGTGGCAGTACGTGTTCCATACAAACACACCATCATATCAAAGTTCATGTCTAAACCATGTTGTTTATCTAAATTTCTAATGTCTGAACTAAAATTAATATCATTAATTGTTAATAACAAAATGTAGCTATCGTGGTCTAGCCTAGAAATCTAGACGCACCCTAGCGGCGGCAAATTAATTTGCTCAGCCTGTACGTCTAGTATTGAACCATAGGGATTTCTATTGGCTTAGCACCGTGGATGTTCTCCAATCACAGCGCTCTATTTTGATAGAGAGTCTTAAGGCGGGCTTAACAGGATAACGACAGT
This sequence comes from Alosa sapidissima, assembly GCF_018492685.1. Taxonomy (NCBI): domain Eukaryota; kingdom Metazoa; phylum Chordata; class Actinopteri; order Clupeiformes; family Clupeidae; genus Alosa; species Alosa sapidissima. The sequence goes on from NC_055967.1 coordinate 20,266,515, forward strand.
CCTGCGACTGAACAACAAGAAAGGTGGCTATGGCGAACGAAGAGAGGTTGTTTGAATCGGCGTTGGCGTCAACTTTGGAGGAGTTGGACTTGTGCTTTTCTTTGAAAGTTGAGCAACACAATGGACTTAAGTCATTACTTTCGAAGAAGGATGTATTTGCAGTTTTGCCGACCGGATACGGATATGGTCGTAGCGCTGGCCTATTGCATGCCTAGGCAGTTTGAAAGACAATTCTCTGCCCGCCCCTTGGATTAAGCGAGGTGAATGGTTCGATGCCAGACTATACATCTCAATGATATAGGATGGCACCGCCAGGCTAATCGTGGTCCCCAGAATTGCACCAGACCAGAAAATTGTGTGCTTGGTCACACCTAACCACTATTCTTCCAACAATCGGTTGGTGTGGTCCCCTCAAGGTGCAAAAACCAGAATGTGCTTGGCACTAAATATTAAAGATGGGTTCCACTGATCACAACACTATTCCTTCTTCTATCTAACAGTTTTTATTTAAAATAACAGTTAAAGACCCCATCAATTGAATATTCTTTCAGAAGGGAGCCAGTGACATAACTCATTACCTTTTTCTCGGACACTGATGATAGCACTGCAAGCTGCGGAGATGTTTCAGGGGCCTCTAAAAGCTGCGGAGATGTTTCAGGGGCCTCTACTGCAGGAGACATGGTCTCAACTGGTTCCTCTTCAATCTGAAAAACAATGTGAAACAACATTCAGGAATAGCTGGTTGCCAGCACTTTCTTATTTCAATTAACCTCAAACGATTCCTACAACATGCACAATAAAAATACAGATTGTGTGGGGGGAAAAAAAAAACCATGTGTTCTTGTTGTATCTGAAGTCTCAAAAAGTCTAGAGAAGGTTAAGGTGCAGTTAGCTGGGATCAGATACTACTGTGCTGCATGCTAAAGCATCGTCATCACCACATTTCTGAGTAAAACTTACCTGTACACGAAAGTGGCAGTACGTGTTCCATACAAACACACCATCATATCAAAGTTCATGTCTAAACCATGTTGTTTATCTAAATTTCTAATGTCTGAACTAAAATTAAGATCATTAATTGTTAATGACAAAATGTAGCCATCGTGGTCCCCAGAATTGCACCAGACCAGAAAATTGTGTGCTTGGTCACACCGAACCACTATTCTTCCAACAATCGGTTGGTGTGGTCCCCTCAAGGTGCAAAAACCAGAATGTACTTGGCACTAAATATTAAAGATGGGTTCCACTGATCACAACACTATCCCTTCTTCTATCTAACAGTTTTTTTTATTAAAAACAACAGTTAAAAACCCTATCAATTGAATATTCTTTCATAGGGGAGACAGTGAAATGAAAACTCATTACCTTTTTCTTGGACACTGTCGAAAGCACTGCAAGCGGCTGAGATGTTTTAGGGGCCTCTACTGCGGCAGATTTGGTCATAAGACGTTTCTTTCCAATCTGAGAAACAATGTGAAACAACATTCAGGAATAGCTGGTTGCCAGTACTTTCTTATTTCAATTAACCTCCAACGATTCCTACAACATGCACGATAAAAATACAGATTGTGTGGGGGGAAAAAAGAATCATGTGTTCTTGTTGTATCAGAAGTCTCAAAAAGTCTACAGAATAGGTATAGGGCAGTTAGCTAGGATCAGATACTACTGTGCTGCATGCTAAAGCATTGTCATCATCACATTTCTGAGTATGACTTACCTGTACACGTATGTGGCAGCAAGTGTTCCATACAAAAACACGCTCACATCAAAGTTCATGTCTAAACCATGTTGTTAATCTAAATTTCTAATGTCTGAACTAAAATTAATATCATTAATTGTTAATGACAAAATGTAGCTATCGTGGTCCCCAGAATTGCACCAGACCAGAAAATTGTGTGCTTGGTCACACCTAACCACTATTCTTCCAACAATCGGTTGGTGTGGTCCCCTCAAGGTGCAAAAACCAGAAGGTGCTTGGCACTAAATATTAAAGATGGGTTCCACTGATCACAACACTATTCCTTCTTCTATCTAACAGTTTTTATTAAAAATAACAGTTAAAGACCTCATCAATTGAATATTCTTTCAGAAGGGAGCCAGTGACATAACTCATTACCTTTTTCTCGGACACTGATGATAGCACTGCAAGCTGCGGAGATGTTTCAGGGGCCTCTAAAAGCTGCGGAGATGTTTCAGGGGCCTCTACTGCAGGAGACATGGTCTCAACTGGTTCCTCTTCAATCTGAAAAACAATGTGAAACAACATTCAGGAATAGCTGGTTGCCAGCACTTTCTTATTTCAATTAACCTCAAACGATTCCTACAACATGCACAATAAAAATACAGATTGTGTGGGGGGGGAAAAAAAAACCATGTGTTCTTGTTGTATCTGAAGTCTCAAAAAGTCTAGAGAAGGTTAAGGTGCAGTTAGCTGGGATCAGATACTACTGTGCTGCATGCTAAAGCATCGTCATCACCACATTTCTGAGTAAAACTTACCTGTACACGAAAGTGGCAGTACGTGTTCCATACAAACACACCATCATATCAAAGTTCATGTCTAAACCATGTTGTTTATCTAAATTTCTAATGTCTGAACTAAAATTAAGATCATTAATTGTTAATGACAAAATGTAGCCATCGTGGTCCCCAGAATTGCACCAGACCAGAAAATTGTGTGCTTGGTCACACCGAACCACTATTCTTCCAACAATCGGTTGGTGTGGTCCCCTCAAGGTGCAAAAACCAGAATGTACTTGGCACTAAATATTAAAGATGGGTTCCACTGATCACAACACTATTCCTTCTTCTATCTAACAGTTTTTATTAAAAATAACAGTTAAAGACCTCATCAATTGAATATTCTTTCAGAAGGGAGCCAGTGACATAACTCATTACCTTTTTCTCGGACACTGATGATAGCACTGCAAGCTGCGGAGATGTTTCAGGTGCCTCTAAAAGCTGCGGAGATGTTTCAGGGGCCTCTACTGCAGGAGACATGGTCTCAACTGGTTCCTCTTCAATCTGAAAAACAATGTGAAACAACATTCAGGAATAGCTGGTTGCCAGCACTTTCTTATTTCAATTAACCTCAAACGATTCCTACAACATGCACAATAAAAATACAGATTGTGTGGGGGGGGAAAAAAAACCATGTGTTCTTGTTGTATCTGAAGTCTCAAAAAGTCTAGAGAAGGTTAAGGTGCAGTTAGCTGGGATCAGATACTACTGTGCTGCATGCTAAAGCATCGTCATCACCACATTTCTGAGTAAAACTTACCTGTACACGAAAGTGGCAGTACGTGTTCCATACAAACACACCATCATATCAAAGTTCATGTCTAAACCATGTTGTTTATCTAAATTTCTAATGTCTGAACTAAAATTAAGATCATTAATTGTTAATGACAAAATGTAGCCATCGTGGTCCCCAGAATTGCACCAGACCAGAAAATTGTGTGCTTGGTCACACCGAACCACTATTCTTCCAACAATCGGTTGGTGTGGTCCCCTCAAGGTGCAAAAACCAGAATGTACTTGGCACTAAATATTAAAGATGGGTTCCACTGATCACAACACTATCCCTTCTTCTATCTAACAGTTTTTTTTATTAAAAACAACAGTTAAAAACCCTATCAATTGAATATTCTTTCATAGGGGAGACAGTGAAATGAAAACTCATTACCTTTTTCTTGGACACTGTCGAAAGCACTGCAAGCGGCTGAGATGTTTTAGGGGCCTCTACTGCGGCAGATTTGGTCATAAGACGTTTCTTTCCAATCTGAGAAACAATGTGAAACAACATTCAGGAATAGCTGGTTGCCAGTACTTTCTTATTTCAATTAACCTCCAACGATTCCTACAACATGCACGATAAAAATACAGATTGTGTGGGGGGAAAAAAGAATCATGTGTTCTTGTTGTATCAGAAGTCTCAAAAAGTCTACAGAATAGGTATAGGGCAGTTAGCTAGGATCAGATACTACTGTGCTGCATGCTAAAGCATTGTCATCATCACATTTCTGAGTATGACTTACCTGTACACGTATGTGGCAGCAAGTGTTCCATACAAAAACACGCTCACATCAAAGTTCATGTCTAAACCATGTTGTTAATCTAAATTTCTAATGTCTGAACTAAAATTAATATCATTAATTGTTAATGACAAAATGTAGCTATCGTGGTCCCCAGAATTGCACCAGACCAGAAAATTGTGTGCTTGGTCACACCTAACCACTATTGTTCCAACAGACATTTTAATAATAGGTTGATGTGGTCCCCTCAAGGTGCAAAAACCAGAAGGTGCTTGGCACTAAATATTAAAGATGGGTTCCACTGATCACAACACTATTCCTTTTTCTATCTAACAGTTTTTTTTAAAAATAACAGTTAAAGACCCTATCAATTGAATATTCTTTCATAGGGGAGCCAGTGAAATGAACTCATTACCTTTTTCTTGGACACTGTCGAAAGCACTGCAGGCGGCTGAGATGTTTTAGGGGCCTCTACTGCGGCAGATTTGGTCATAAGACGTTTCTTTCCAATCTGAAAAACAATGTGAAACAACATTCAGGAGGTGTCTAAGCTTCTTACAAGCAGCCGTCCTACCTCGATCACTGGACCCTATCCCAAACACCCTTCTCTTTGTAAGTCGCTTTGGATAAAAGCATCAGCTAAATGCATAAATGTAAGTGTAAATGCAATTGATTATTCTTTCGTTGAGGAGCCAGTGACATAAAACTCATTACCTTTTTCTTGGACACTGATGATAGCACTGCAAGCTGCTGAGATGTTTCAGGGGCCTCTACTGCAGGAGACATGGTCTCAACTGGTTCCTCTTTAATCTGAAAAACAATGTGAAACAACATTCAGGAATAGCTGGTTGCCAGTACTCTCTTATTTCAATTCACACCAAACAATTCCTACAACATGCCCAGTAAAAATACAGATTGTCTGTTTTTTGTTTTTTTTAATCCCACGTTCTTGTTGTATCAGAAGTCTCAAAGTCTTCAGAATAGGTACAGGGCAGTTAGCTGGGATCAGATACTACTGTGCTGCATGCTAAAGCATCGTCATCACCACATTTCTGAGTAAAACTAACCTGTACACGTATGTGGCAGCAAGTGTTCCATACAAAAACACGCTCACATCAAAGTTCATGTCTAAACCATGTTGTTTATCTAAATTTCTAATGTCTGAACTAAAATTAATATCATTAATTGTTAATGACAAAATGTAGCTATCGTGGTCCCCAGAATTGCACCAGACCAGAAAATTGTGTGCTTGGTCACACCTAACCACTATTCTTCCAACAATCGGTTGGTGTGGTCCCCTCAAGGTGCAAAAACCAGAATGTACTTGGCACTAAATATTAAAGATGGGTTCCACTGATCACAACACTATTCCTTCTTCTATCTAACAGTTTTTATTAAAAATAACAGTTAAAGACCTCATCAATTGAATATTCTTTCAGAAGGGAGCCAGTGACATAACTCATTACCTTTTTCTCGGACACTGATGATAGCACTGCAAGCTGCGGAGATGTTTCAGGTGCCTCTAAAAGCTGCGGAGATGTTTCAGGGGCCTCTACTGCAGGAGACATGGTCTCAACTGGTTCCTCTTCAATCTGAAAAACAATGTGAAACAACATTCAGGAATAGCTGGTTGCCAGCACTTTCTTATTTCAATTAACCTCAAACGATTCCTACAACATGCACAATAAAAATACAGATTGTGTGGGGGGGGAAAAAAAACCATGTGTTCTTGTTGTATCTGAAGTCTCAAAAAGTCTAGAGAAGGTTAAGGTGCAGTTAGCTGGGATCAGATACTACTGTGCTGCATGCTAAAGCATCGTCATCACCACATTTCTGAGTAAAACTTACCTGTACACGAAAGTGGCAGTACGTGTTCCATACAAACACACCATCATATCAAAGTTCATGTCTAAACCATGTTGTTTATCTAAATTTCTAATGTCTGAACTAAAATTAAGATCATTAATTGTTAATGACAAAATGTAGCCATCGTGGTCCCCAGAATTGCACCAGACCAGAAAATTGTGTGCTTGGTCACACCTAACCACTATTGTTCCAACAATCGGTTGGTGTGGTCCCCTCAAGGTGCAAAAACCAGAATGCACTTGGCACTAAATATTAAAGATGGGTTCCACTGATCACAACACTATCCCTTCTTCTATCTAACAGTTTTTTTTATTAAAAACAACAGTTAAAAACCCTATCAATTGAATATTCTTTCATAGGGGAGACAGTGAAATGAAAACTCATTACCTTTTTCTTGGACACTGTCGAAAGCACTGCAAGCGGCTGAGATGTTTTAGGGGCCTCTACTGCGGCAGATTTGGTCATAAGACGTTTCTTTCCAATCTGAGAAACAATGTGAAACAACATTCAGGAATAGCTGGTTGCCAGTACTTTCTTATTTCAATTAACCTCCAACGATTCCTACAACATGCACGATAAAAATACAGATTGTGTGGGGGGAAAAAAGAATCATGTGTTCTTGTTGTATCAGAAGTCTCAAAAAGTCTACAGAATAGGTATAGGGCAGTTAGCTAGGATCAGATACTACTGTGCTGCATGCTAAAGCATTGTCATCATCACATTTCTGAGTATGACTTACCTGTACACGTATGTGGCAGCAAGTGTTCCATACAAAAACACGCTCACATCAAAGTTCATGTCTAAACCATGTTGTTAATCTAAATTTCTAATGTCTGAACTAAAATTAATATCATTAATTGTTAATGACAAAATGTAGCTATCGTGGTCCCCAGAATTGCACCAGACCAGAAAATTGTGTGCTTGGTCACACCTAACCACTATTGTTCCAACAGACATTTTAATAATAGGTTGATGTGGTCCCCTCAAGGTGCAAAAACCAGAAGGTGCTTGGCACTAAATATTAAAGATGGGTTCCACTGATCACAACACTATTCCTTTTTCTATCTAACAGTTTTTTTTAAAAATAACAGTTAAAGACCCTATCAATTGAATATTCTTTCATAGGGGAGCCAGTGAAATGAACTCATTACCTTTTTCTTGGACACTGTCGAAAGCACTGCAGGCGGCTGAGATGTTTTAGGGGCCTCTACTGCGGCAGATTTGGTCATAAGACGTTTCTTTCCAATCTGAAAAACAATGTGAAACAACATTCAGGAGGTGTCTAAGCTTCTTACAAGCAGCCGTCCTACCTCGATCACTGGACCCTATCCCAAACACCCTTCTCTTTGTAAGTCGCTTTGGATAAAAGCATCAGCTAAATGCATAAATGTAAGTGTAAATGCAATTGATTATTCTTTCGTTGAGGAGCCAGTGACATAAAACTCATTACCTTTTTCTTGGACACTGATGATAGCACTGCAAGCTGCTGAGATGTTTCAGGGGCCTCTACTGCAGGAGACATGGTCTCAACTGGTTCCTCTTTAATCTGAAAAACAATGTGAAACAACATTCAGGAATAGCTGGTTGCCAGTACTCTCTTATTTCAATTCACACCAAACAATTCCTACAACATGCCCAGTAAAAATACAGATTGTCTGTTTTTTGTTTTTTTTAATCCCACGTTCTTGTTGTATCAGAAGTCTCAAAGTCTTCAGAATAGGTACAGGGCAGTTAGCTGGGATCAGATACTACTGTGCTGCATGCTAAAGCATTGTCATCACCACATTTCTGAGTAAAACTAACCTGTACACGTATGTGGCAGCAAGTGTTCCATACAAAAACACGCTCACATCAAAGTTCATGTCTAAACCATGTTGTTTATCTAAATTTCTAATGTCTGAACTAAAATTAATATCATTAATTGTTAATGACAAAATGTAGCTATCGTGGTCCCCAGAATTGCACCAGACCAGAAAATTGTGTGCTTGGTCACACCTAACCACTATTCTTCCAACAATCGGTTGGTGTGGTCCCCTCAAGGTGCAAAAACCAGAATGTACTTGGCACTAAATATTAAAGATGGGTTCCACTGATCACAACACTATTCCTTCTTCTATCTAACAGTTTTTATTAAAAATAACAGTTAAAGACCTCATCAATTGAATATTCTTTCAGAAGGGAGCCAGTGACATAACTCATTACCTTTTTCTCGGACACTGATGATAGCACTGCAAGCTGCGGAGATGTTTCAGGTGCCTCTAAAAGCTGCGGAGATGTTTCAGGGGCCTCTACTGCAGGAGACATGGTCTCAACTGGTTCCTCTTCAATCTGAAAAACAATGTGAAACAACATTCAGGAATAGCTGGTTGCCAGCACTTTCTTATTTCAATTAACCTCAAACGATTCCTACAACATGCACAATAAAAATACAGATTGTGTGGGGGGGGAAAAAAAACCATGTGTTCTTGTTGTATCTGAAGTCTCAAAAAGTCTAGAGAAGGTTAAGGTGCAGTTAGCTGGGATCAGATACTACTGTGCTGCATGCTAAAGCATCGTCATCACCACATTTCTGAGTAAAACTTACCTGTACACGAAAGTGGCAGTACGTGTTCCATACAAACACACCATCATATCAAAGTTCATGTCTAAACCATGTTGTTTATCTAAATTTCTAATGTCTGAACTAAAATTAAGATCATTAATTGTTAATGACAAAATGTAGCCATCGTGGTCCCCAGAATTGCACCAGACCAGAAAATTGTGTGCTTGGTCACACCGAACCACTATTCTTCCAACAATCGGTTGGTGTGGTCCCCTCAAGGTGCAAAAACCAGAATGCACTTGGCACTAAATATTAAAGATGGGTTCCACTGATCACAACACTATCCCTTCTTCTATCTAACAGTTTTTTTTATTAAAAACAACAGTTAAAAACCCTATCAATTGAATATTCTTTCATAGGGGAGACAGTGAAATGAAAACTCATTACCTTTTTCTTGGACACTGTCGAAAGCACTGCAAGCGGCTGAGATGTTTTAGGGGCCTCTACTGCGGCAGATTTGGTCATAAGACGTTTCTTTCCAATCTGAGAAACAATGTGAAACAACATTCAGGAATAGCTGGTTGCCAGTACTTTCTTATTTCAATTAACCTCCAACGATTCCTACAACATGCACGATAAAAATACAGATTGTGTGGGGGGAAAAAAGAATCATGTGTTCTTGTTGTATCAGAAGTCTCAAAAAGTCTACAGAATAGGTATAGGGCAGTTAGCTAGGATCAGATACTACTGTGCTGCATGCTAAAGCATTGTCATCATCACATTTCTGAGTATGACTTACCTGTACACGTATGTGGCAGCAAGTGTTCCATACAAAAACACGCTCACATCAAAGTTCATGTCTAAACCATGTTGTTAATCTAAATTTCTAATGTCTGAACTAAAATTAATATCATTAATTGTTAATGACAAAATGTAGCTATCGTGGTCCCCAGAATTGCACCAGACCAGAAAATTGTGTGCTTGGTCACACCTAACCACTATTGTTCCAACAGACATTTTAATAATAGGTTGATGTGGTCCCCTCAAGGTGCAAAAACCAGAAGGTGCTTGGCACTAAATATTAAAGATGGGTTCCACTGATCACAACACTATTCCTTTTTCTATCTAACAGTTTTTTTTAAAAATAACAGTTAAAGACCCTATCAATTGAATATTCTTTCATAGGGGAGCCAGTGAAATGAACTCATTACCTTTTTCTTGGACACTGTCGAAAGCACTGCAGGCGGCTGAGATGTTTTAGGGGCCTCTACTGCGGCAGATTTGGTCATAAGACGTTTCTTTCCAATCTGAAAAACAATGTGAAACAACATTCAGGAGGTGTCTAAGCTTCTTACAAGCAGCCGTCCTACCTCGATCACTGGACCCTATCCCAAACACCCTTCTCTTTGTAAGTCGCTTTGGATAAAAGCATCAGCTAAATGCATAAATGTAAGTGTAAATGCAATTGATTATTCTTTCGTTGAGGAGCCAGTGACATAAAACTCATTACCTTTTTCTTGGACACTGATGATAGCACTGCAAGCTGCTGAGATGTTTCAGGGGCCTCTACTGCAGGAGACATGGTCTCAACTGGTTCCTCTTTAATCTGAAAAACAATGTGAAACAACATTCAGGAATAGCTGGTTGCCAGTACTCTCTTATTTCAATTCACACCAAACAATTCCTACAACATGCCCAGTAAAAATACAGATTGTCTGTTTTTTGTTTTTTTTAATCCCACGTTCTTGTTGTATCAGAAGTCTCAAAGTCTTCAGAATAGGTACAGGGCAGTTAGCTGGGATCAGATACTACTGTGCTGCATGCTAAAGCATTGTCATCACCACATTTCTGAGTAAAACTAACCTGTACACGTATGTGGCAGCAAGTGTTCCATACAAAAACACGCTCACATCAAAGTTCATGTCTAAACCATGTTGTTTATCTAAATTTCTAATGTCTGAACTAAAATTAATATCATTAATTGTTAATGACAAAATGTAGCTATCGTGGTCCCCAGAATTGCACCAGACCAGAAAATTGTGTGCTTGGTCACACCTAACCACTATTCTTCCAACAATCGGTTGGTGTGGTCCCCTCAAGGTGCAAAAACCAGAATGTACTTGGCACTAAATATTAAAGATGGGTTCCACTGATCACAACACTATTCCTTCTTCTATCTAACAGTTTTTATTAAAAATAACAGTTAAAGACCTCATCAATTGAATATTCTTTCAGAAGGGAGCCAGTGACATAACTCATTACCTTTTTCTCGGACACTGATGATAGCACTGCAAGCTGCGGAGATGTTTCAGGGGCCTCTAAAAGCTGCGGAGATGTTTCAGGGGCCTCTACTGCAGGAGACATTGTCTCAACTGGTTCCTCTTCAATCTGAAAAACAATGTGAAACAACATTCAGGAATAGCTGGTTGTCAGCACTCTCTTATTTCAATTCACACCCAACAATTCCTTCAACATGCCCAGTAAAAATACAGATTGTGTGGGGAAAAAAAATCATGTGTTCTTGTTGTCTCAAAAAGTCTAGAGAAGGTTAAGGTGCCGTTAGCTGGGGATCAGATACTACTGTGCTGCATGCTAAAGCATTGGCATCACCACATTTCTGAGTAAAACTTACCTGTACACGGAAGTGGCAGTACGTGTTCCATACAAACACACGTTCATATCAAAATTCATGTCTAAACCATGTTGTTCATCTAAATGTCTAATATCATTGATTGTTAATTGCAAAATGTAGCTATCGTGGCCCCCAGAACTGCACCAGAACATAAAATTGTGCGTTTGTTTTCACCTAATGTGCCTAACCTTATTCCTCCATGGCCAGTCAGTTCCTCCATAATTATACGTAATCTCCTCTCCAGGAATAATGTTCCTCAGGGCGAAAAGACAGAGGTGTGGCTTCCCCTCTACTATGAGCTTTTTCATTTTGCAATTGGGACGGATGTTCTCATCATTAACTAATCTTCCCAAGCTGCCATCTTCTTGAGCTGCATCAATGCTGAGGACGGAGTAGATTTACACAATGTTTAGGTTTTGTAATATCAATCAATTTTTATTGTAAATCATTTTGTAATATTAAGATTTAAAAATGTAGAATTATAATGAGGAACTTCAAATGATACGACACTCTCCTCGCAAACAGCTATGAACATTTGATCATGTTTTCACCATTCATCTGTCCATATAATTATTTACAGAACTGCTTATATTAAGTCAGCTTTATAATAAAGATATTCAAAGACAAGATAGTATTGAAATGAATCATATCCCTATACTTACCACCATAATCTTTCTTGCCAGTAGAAATCGAACAGGAAGACTGCACATTGACTATGATATACTCTCCTCCTCCTTTGAGATTCTTCAGATTTTATTAATTGGCCTCGGTACTCCACCACAAAGTTTCCTTTTTCAAAGTGGGATTTGGCAAACACACCTCGACCTAGTTCAACAATGCAGATATCACTACGCATTCTATGTATTTTAACACTCAGGATTCAAATGTGTTCAAGATATTTATCCATAATTGGGGTAATTTAGAGAGGTAATTATCAACTGTGCATCACTGTAGTAGAAAAGTACTAATGTTTGTCTAATCCCATTAAGAAAATAAATTCAGTAAGTTAAGGGACATACACATACTACAGGAAAAGTACTCTCAGTGTGCTGTATGTTGAGAGGGGCTTTCCTGTTGATGCAATGAGGATGAGATGTGGTCAGCACTGTGCTGTGTATATGTAGGCAGTGGAGCCAACTGGTAATTTCAGTGTTGGGAGTGGTGGACAGTGTGTTGTATGTATGTGGGATGACTTGCTAGTGATGGCAAAGGAGTGAGTATGTGAATGGAACATTGTGCCACAACAAGCACACATTACATACCTTTGACAGAGTTTATGAATTTCACTTCCAAGTGTGCAGTCTTGTCAATAGCCTTGACCACATGTTCAAGGGCATCTCTTTCAGGGGCTTTCCTGTTTGTTGTCATTGTTAATGATCTGTTAATCAAGTACAGCACCAATTCAGCAAAAATGATCTACAGATATTTTAAAACTGCACATGATCAAAGGATTAGGATTTCTAACTATTCAATGACATGTTTAAATTAATGTTCATGATAACAATTTTGTCACGTAGCAACGACAGCGCAGATAAGGTAAATATATTATTACTACTACGGCTACTACTCCTAAGCAGAGTTTGGAAGTTTCTATCGATAGCATTGTTAGCAAATATCCACGATGCTCCAGCTAATGGAATCACATGTTAAGCTTAACAATTTTGCCAAGTAGCAAGGATAGCGCATGTAAGCAGTGTTTGGAAGTTTCTACCATCGTTAGCGGATATCCTCGACGCTCCAGCTAATGGAATTATATGTTTTTGTCACGTAGCACAGAGCACTAAGCAGTGATTGCAAGTTCTAGCATAGTTAGCAAATGTCCACGAGGCTCGAGTTAATGGAATTACAGGACCAGGGCTACGCAGCGAAATAAAAACAGAACCGCCTCTGTACGCAATACAGTTGACATTATATCTACTATAACGAGCTAAAACTAATATTGAATGCTCCTTAACCACAATGTTCAATTACCCAGTGACAAAATTTTAACAACTTACCATTTCCATTCGATTTTCCGAGCTGGCATCCACTGTCGGCTTCAGCCAAAAATGTCTGTAGATGTGATCACGTGTAAAACTTTCCCGCGGTTCATGATCTTCCGAGTGCGTCACAGCATAAACGTAACCAGGCCAGTAAGTGAATATGTCACGTTGTCCTGGCAACGCGATTTCCTGTTCTAAACATACGACCTGCAAATTAGGCTAGTGACAGATGGTCAGAAAGAGCTTTAGTTTTTGAGATACCCCTACCGGAGGTAGAACTAGGCCTAAACCCAACAATGTTTTTCCTCATCTCTAAGGTCTCCCATATATCAAATGGATTCTTGGCTAAAAATATTTTACTGCTAAGATTGTTTAATTAACAGATATTGTTATACACCCCAAAACCAAAAAAGGACTAAAATATAGCCTGTCTGTATTGGAGTTAAAGCATATAAATTAGTGCAGATCAATCACACAAGCTCTGAGAGCTTTGAAACTTTGCATGTTTATAGTCAGGAAATTGCTTTACCTTGGCCTACTAGAAAAGACTGGATGTGAATATCTTGATGTATGGAATGAATAGAGGCATGTAAACATACACTTAAAATAAGCGGACATGCAAAAAATGAATATATGCAGAATGTTTTCATTTACTTTGTAGCTGTAACCAGGGATTATCATAGCAACACATATAAAGGCATGTGGGAAAGGTGGGGTTGTACTGAATCCAACAATACCAAATATGTAAATATAGTATGACGAATCACCTTTGTTCTGTCACTCAATGTATGAGGTGTCCAAAATGAAAGAAAACCGAACACTGGCAAAAAGCCATTGTTACTGCAAGGCAAGTGCTGATCTATATTACATTTAATAATGATACATATCATATGAAACACAGATCCAATTGAATCAGGTTAACATTGGAATGTAACACCTTTATTAAAATATTTACATTCACTTGAATTTTGTTTTGGTCAAGTCATTACTGAATAATGGAAAATAATATTGTTAGCTTTTGTCTGTCCAGACCAGCAGTGGACAGTAGAGCCTACATTGCTTACTTCACCCCTAAGTAGCTAAACAGTTGTAGAAACTACTTTCCCTTGAAATGAATCATATCCATATCCATAGCTAAGAAAGTACTTAGCCCTCTGACTAATGTTGCATGTGTAATTCAACTTGAAAATTCTGAAATGTTTCCTTTTCACTAGTCACTTGAATTATAGAGAATGTCTTACAGACATTGGATCCAAAGCTTGTGGAAAACATTTTGAAAAGGGCAAGAAAAAAGATCTCTATGTCCAAAACCCCACAGTAGAAGGCCTCCAACGCTTACTTACCCTTGCTCAGCAGAGAGAGAGATGGCGATGTCCATAAAACTCTGGCCCCATATACAGATGATATTTCCTCCAAAATCAAAGTTTCATATCATGCATCATGTATAGCGAACTACTGCAGTAAGACAAAAATCAGTGAGCAGCAGCAAGTTACAAATGTTGAGAGTGAGAGCACATCTGCACCAAGAAGGCTGAGTAGGGCTGATACAACATCATTTCAAATACGGAGAGATTGTTTCATTTGTGGGAAAGCCAGCTCTAGATCAGAACCTCTGACAGCCATTTCAACTGGAACAATCGTAAGCTCATTTTCATATCTTTGGACAATACTGTTTTATCAATGTCTTCAGTGAGCTTAATAAAGGCTTTGTTATAGACATTGGTCTGCTTTTTTATTCTTTTCTATGGCTGCTGTTATATTTCGTTTAGAGATGTAGTGTGCAAGGCACATTTTAAGGTATTTGACATCATATGCAAAGAGATCTGGGCATGAAAGAATTTGAATGTACATCTTCATCAAGCCTTTCAGAAGCTGCCCGAAGGACCTTGTCTCTGGTACTGGGGACAGCCGTGGCCTACTCATTAGGGGTTCGGGCTTGTAAACGAAGAGTTACCGGTTCGATCCCCGACCCAGAAGGGAAAAAAGGTGGGGGAAGTGGTTGAGCACTGCTCTCCCATGACCACATGCATGGTGCCCTTGAGCAAGGCACCTAACCCCTCACTGCTCCCCGAACGACGCTGTAATTAGGCAGCTCACTGCTCCGGGTTAGTGTGTGCTTCACCTCATTGTGTTCACTGTGTGCTCTGTGTGTATAGGCCAAGTATATTGTACTTGGCCTATAATTTACATTGCCCCTGTACCAGTCGAAATGGCTGTCAGAGGTTCTGATCTAGAGCTGGCCTTCCCACAAATGAAACAATCTCTCAGTATTTGAAATGATGTTGTTTCAACCCTACTCAGCCTTCTTCACTCTCAACATTTGCAACTTACTGCTGCTCACTGATTTTTGTCTTACAGCAGTAGTTCCCAAAGTCAAAGTCAAAGTCAGCTTTATTGTCAATTTCTTCACATGTTCCAGACATACAAAGAGATCGAAATTACGTTTCTCACTATCCCACGGTGAAGACAAGACATATTTTACCAATTTAAGTCCACAGACAAACATAACATTCAAGTAAACAAA
This sequence comes from Alosa sapidissima, assembly GCF_018492685.1. Classification (NCBI taxonomy): domain Eukaryota; kingdom Metazoa; phylum Chordata; class Actinopteri; order Clupeiformes; family Clupeidae; genus Alosa; species Alosa sapidissima. Next base: position 20,282,095 of record NC_055967.1, read on the forward strand.
AAAGTAAGTAAATAAGAGGGCACATATAATAATGAAAAAAATAAGAGCAGCAAAATTTGGTTGAAATTGTGCATAGACAGTCAATAAAATACTAGTGCAAAGTCAGGCCAATAAAAGGCTTGGGTAGTTCTGTTTGACCTAAGTAAGAAAGAAAGTGACATAGTGGTGCAAGTTATGTAAGAGCAGCAGAAGTGTTGTGTTTTCAGGACAACAACAACAAGTTGTAAAGTGTACAAGTGTGCAAGTGTGCAAGTGGAGTAGTGCACGCGGCCATTGTGGGTCCAATGTCCAGGATGTTATGTAGCTGAGGGTGGAGGGGGGAGAGGAGGGAGAGAGTTCAGCATCCTTACAGCTTGGTGTATGAAGCTGTTGGTGAGTCTGGTAGTGCGGGAGCGCAGGCTTCTGTACCTCTTCCCAGAGGGCAGTAGATCGTTCCCTCTACATGATACATGATATGCAACTTTGATTTTGGAGGAAATATCATCTGTATATGGAGCCAGAGTTTTATGGACATCACCATCTCTCTCTGCTGAGCAAGGGTAAGTATGCGTTGCAGGCCTTCTACTGTGGGGTTTTGGACATAGGGATCTTTTTTCTCTTTCTTGTGTCCCACAAATGATACAAAGCTTTGGATCCAATGCTTGTAAGACATTCTCCATAATTCAAAAGACTAGTGAAAAGGAAAAATGATATACATTTAAGAATTTTCATCAAAATGCAAATCAAGTTGAATTACACATGCAACATTGGTCAGAGGGCTAAGTACTGTAACGTTCTGTGCCAATGAAGAGACCGTTTATCATAACCGGGTTTAATGTTGACTGTTGTCGGCCACAGTCACGCCACAAGAACAAGTTTTACACTCACGTATAGGAGCCCAACTCACACACCTCATCGTAATTTTCCTTACTGTTTTTCCCCCCAATACTACACACATTACCCCCGGAAGGGGGCGGTACCCCAACCCTGGCCCAGGTAACAGAGCCTATCATAACCATACACACATTAGAAACTTAGACCACTACTTTTAGGAACTTAAGACACGCTACAGTACTTTCTTAGCTAGGGAAAGTAGTTTCTACAACTAACTGTTCAGCTACTTAGGGGTGAAGTAGGCTAAGCAGTGTAGGCTCTACTGTCCACTGCTGGTCTGGACAGACAAAAGATAACAATATTATTTTCCATTATTCAGTAATGACTTGACCAAAACAAAATTCAAGTGAATATAAATTTTAATAAAGGTGTTCCATTCCAATGTTAACCTGATTCAATTGGATCTGTGTTTCATATTAATTGTTTAATACTGGGACATATGAAATGTATCATTATTAAATATAAATATAGCAGCACGTAGCAATTTATATGCCTTAACTCCAATACAGACAGGCTATATTTTAGTCCTTTTTTGGTTTTGGGATGTATAACATCCCAATGGGTTGGATTTGTAATGAGGGTGTAATTGAGGGTTTTGTCATAATCTGTAAGTGTTTGGGATCATTTCAAGCCTAAAAGTGTAATTTTCTAGTGTTCAGATTTGTAATAAAATAACTTAATGTCAGACCATGCTGCTGCCAGTTACTGTCCGGTTATTAGCATGCTAGCTAGCGTTTAGCTAAGGTAACATTTTAAACAGAGAAGTGTAATTTCTTTGAAATGACAACTAGCTGAATAACATTACTGACATTAGTTAAAGTGGATAGTTTATACTCAAGTGAATTTGCAACAGTATATTAAGTTTAAGCAATGTCCTTCAACTACTAGTTGTTAGCACATAGCTGTATTGCCATAGCTACTCCCATCTACTTGTATAGCATTTTAAGCTAGCGTTAGCTAGCTAGTTAGCTCG
>NC_055967.1:20293940-20298940 GCF_018492685.1 Alosa sapidissima
TTTGTTCATGTGTTTGAAACCAAATGAATATGCAGTGGTGGTAAAGCAATGAATAAAATCTGAATATTTTGTACTGAATCAATCTTTCGTGCAAACAGTGTTAGTAATGATTGTGAAAGACAATTACAAAAGACAAACATAGAATAGTCCTTTAGGAATGATCTATAAACAATGAGATGCACAATTACAAAATGACTCAAGTTAAAACCAAGAGATTTGATCAAAAACACAGTGGGCACTCACAGTGTTTGAATTTGTTTCCATGCTGCGGAAACCACACAGTGAGAACAGGCAATGATACTGATGATTGCTCATTTATCAAGATGTTGCACGGTGCAAGGTAGGAAAAATCACAGGAGTAGTTTGTACATTTTTTTTTCACATTTTTAGAGAAACATGACAGAGGTTGACTTTAAATGAGATTTTTGTTGTTTATGATTTTTAGAAGTTTTATGGTGTACTGTGGTGTCGCTCAGTATGAGGTCAGTATTTTTTTTTGCCCAGTTCAATACATCGATGTAAAGGTACACAAAACACTACGCTCTCCCTCTTCTTATGCAGCGGGTGCCATTTCAAAAAGCAAAAATCTCAAAATCAAAAAAGGTTGCACTCTAAAAAGATTTTTTTTTTTTTTTTTTTTTTTTAAATCTTTTCCTTTGAGCATTATTCCCACCCCCCACCCCAAGAGGGATAATCCAGCAAGACACACAAACAAAAAAGTACAAATGTTACTGGAAGTGAAAATGGAAAAAAGGTAAAAGAAAATAAATAATGAAATTAAAAATAATTATAATAATATATATATATATATTGTAATATATACATATATACTGTAATGTATATGGGGCGGCAATAACATCATCATATCAATGTCTAAATAACAATAAAAAGACAGCATGTATGCAGCACTAGATGTACAAGTTCATGCTTTCGCCACAGCCAAAAGTGAATAATGAAGACACTTGATCAAGAAAAATCCTGAAAGAAGGAGGGGAGTCATTCTTCCAGAATAGAAGTATGCATTTCTTTGCAAAATAAGTGATCAAAATGAGTATTCTGCATGTTTTGTGATCTAACTGTAAATTATTTGTTTCATTTAATAAATATAAACTGCTGCTCAAATTGTATTTCCTTGACCGACTGAGTGAAGGAATGGATTGAGCTCCAATAGCTTTTTAAAAGACTGCAATCCCAAAACATATGCATGAAAGTCCCCTCTACCTTTTTACATCTCTGACATGCTGCTGAGATGTCCATTGATATTTTATGAATTTTTGATGGAGTTAGTTTTGTGGATAAACTTGAAATCCGCTTCCTTAATTTTATTACTTGTAAATGGGAAATTAATTCTTTTACAGATATTTAGCCATGAATTGTCTTCAAAAGTTCTTCTCAAGTCCTTCTCCCATATTTTCTTTAGCACTTGGAAAGAGGATTGACCATCTCTAGTCAGAATGTTATAAAATTCACTGATCTGTCCTTTTATTATATCTGAGGATAACAACGTGTCCTCCAATTCAGATAACCCTAGCCATATTTTTTTTCCTTAATAAGAGTGATTGTAACGCTTCAGATTTGTAGGTATTAAAAAAAGTGTTTATTGGAGATGTAATATTGTGATCGTAGATCCATGAATGATCCATGATTAAATGGTTTCTTTTCTTTTTAATAGTTCTTCTAGTAGTGACAGGGGCTACAATGACAGAAGTTTTTAACCCCCAAAAAACATTTTAAAAGTAAAAATAAAAGGAACTTTTTTGGAGTGTTACCTTTTTTATTTCCAGTTCATTTCAATCAGCATTAGTTTATGTGAGTCAGTAATAAGCATTCCACTGTGTATTGGTTGTCATACAAATTAGATCTGAGTTACAGTAACACAGAGACCAAAAATCTTTGACAATTGCAGCTTTATTGTGTTGTAAATGTGTGGAAAGTGATAATTGTAGCAATTATGTGTGTCTAATCCCCCACCCCTCTCACTTTGGCGTTTCTATCTCACCATCATTAGTGTTTTATATTATAATTAGATGATTAGAAAGTGCAGATATGTCCTAATATTCTTACATCACCTTACAACCTCTCATCCCACTGCAGCTGTTGTTGAAGATGTGTGTGTGTGTGTGTGTGTGTGTGTGTGTGTGTGTGTGTGTGTGTGTGTGTGTGTGTGTGTGTGTGTGTGTGTGTGCGTTTGCTTCTGAAAGATCTGTGCTTTGGTAATTTCTGCATGTTGTTGTTGTGTTTATAAAACTATGCAGCTGCTGAAACGAAATATGAAAGAGGCTATATAAAATACTGAGGAGTGTGTTGTGCCAAATGCTGTCTCAATTATGTAATTTGTGTTTTTTTTTTGGAGCGCATTAGAGTTCTGAGGCCCCAAAGAATTCATAAATGACACTTTGGAGTTTTCTCTTCTCTCTCTCTCTCTGTTTCTCTCTATCTCTATCGTTGACAGGATCGAACTCAATTTGCTTCTCTGTCACTTTCTCTGTCGCAGTCCTTCTGTTTAAATCACATCTGTGGCCCACACAGTCACACACCCACACCCATACTCTCATGCACACAAATGTTCACACACACAGAAGCACACTCTGACACACACACACACATGCAGAGGTACAGCCCTAAAGTCCTAAGCCTTCACAAATCTCATTCTCACTCACTCACTCCTCCCCTCACTCTCTAACTTCCTCTCTCACTCACTCTCACTCTCTCTCACTCACTCCTTCCCTCCCTCTTTCTCTCCCTCTGGTTACTATGGTAGAGTTGCCATATGTGGCTCATTTCCAGTGACAGGGGTTCACTTTGTTGTGTGTCTACCACAACCACTCACCACCACAGCTACCGCTACCGCCACAGCTACCACCACCACAGCTACCGCTACCACCACCGCAGCCACCGCTACCACCACCGCAGCTACTGCTACCACCACCACAGCTACCACTACCACCACCACAGCTACCACTACCACCACCACAGCTACCGCTACCACCACCACTACTACCACCGCAGCTATCGCCACCACTACCACCACCGCTACAACCACCAAAGCTACCACCACCACTACCACCACCACCACCACCGCAGCTACCGCTACCGCCACTGCTACCACACCACAGCTACCACCACCGCTACCACCACCACCACCACCACAGCTACCGCTACCACCACCACAGCTACCACTACCACCACCACAGCTACCGCTACCACCACCACAGCTACCACTACCACCACCACCGCTACCACCACCGCTACCACCACCGCAGCTATCGCCACCACTACCACCACCACAGCTACCACTACCACCACCACCACTACCACCACCGCTACAACCACCACAGCTACTGCCACCACTACCACCACCACCACCACCACAGCTACCACTACAACCACCACAGCTACCGCTACCACCACCGCTACCGCCACTACAGCTACAGCCACCAGCACTGTCATCATCACCAAACACTCCCACATCTGCTCACCAAGAGACAGTGTGGACATCAGGTCAGCCGCCTGAGAAAATAAAAGGCTAAAAAAAAAATCAATACTTAATTGCCTGCACAGAAGCCCTTTACACACACATGCACATGCACATACACACACATACTCACACACGCTCCCATCAAACGAGACATGCAACGGCTGTTCCAGACATTGATTTGTGTGAACAGAGGTGTATGAGTGTGTGTATGTGTATGTGTGTGTGTGTGTGTGTGTGTGTGTGTGTGTGTGTGTGTGTGTGTGTGTGCACGGAGCAGAGTGTGTGGGATTGGGGTTGGGGGCTGACACTAATGTTGGCAGGTAATTTGTAGAATAATGGTGGCTTGTCTGCACCATTAGGATTTTCCACCGTCGGGCCGTCGAGCATCACACCGCCTGTCTCTCACACACCGCCCCCATCTCCCGTCTCCCGGCACCCTGGGTCCTCCTCAATCCCACAATGCCTCATTATCTTCATTTCAGTTCTGAGCTGCCCAGTAAATTAAGGGCCATCCTGGGGGCACTCCAGAGAGACAGCCGGTCTCTCTTCCTAGACATGGACTCATTTTTCCATTTTATTTTCCTCCATCTGGTTCCTCGGTGGCCGCTTACCTGAGCTTACCGGCAGCCACAACCCCGTACACAGTGTACACAGCTTACAGCTGCTTGAGAATGAAGATAGTGTGATCTTTCATCCTAATGTGACTTCTCTATCCCTGTTTGTCGTATGAATGAAGAGGCATTGCCAACAACTGAACCTCCATCTCAATGAAGTAACCATTTTTACCTGTAGTTTTGAGGTATGCGTCAATGAGATATATTAAAGTATATATCATAATATTATACCATAATTGATTACTAGAGCAAACTTTAATATTAATAAATTACCAGTACTCCTTTTGCTAATGCTTGAATGTGACCAATTGAGTTGGTGTTGGCATTCTGGATCAGATATATGTGCTACATTCAGTTTTTGTCTGGCTACTTGTATAGTTAATGCGTAAACTTTATGGACTTTAAATGTCATACCTTTCCCCTGTGTCCCTGAAATACAATTTTCCGAGCAGCACATTGAAGAGAAAGGCTCAAAATGCAGCTTAACTCATCTTTCCTTTCATAGTGAAGAAAACAGACACACACACACACACACACACACACACTCACACACAAGCATATTTAGGGGTACAAATCCCTTCCGCTCCACAACACTTCAAAGCCTGACCCCCATATTCAGTGATCTGGAGAGTGGTCATCAGCATGTAGGGCTCTTCCAGGTTGACTGGCCAGCAGATACACCTGTGGTGCTGTCTGTGTGTGTGGGGGGGTGTGTGTCTGTGTGTGTGTCTCTGTGTGTGTGTGTGTGTGTGTGTGTGTGTGTGTGTGTGTGTGTGTGTGTGTGAGAGAGAGAGAGAGTGTGTGTGTGTGTGTGTGTGTGTCTGTGCGTGTGTGTGTGTGTGTGTGTGTGAGGTGTCAGGCCGCTGTCTGGTTCAGTGATGTGGGGGGCACTTGGGACATGTGACACA
>NC_055967.1:20303940-20306440 GCF_018492685.1 Alosa sapidissima
TGTCCAGTCCGCATTGGGAGGGGTTTCGTTATCAAACGTGGAGCGCATGGCGCAACAAGGTGTTCCTAGGTTTTTTTTAATCAGTCATATGGGTGTGTTTGTGGCGTAACATCATTTAAACCAATGAGAATGACATCTGTCATTCCCTTTAACGGCGCAAAGCGCGATATGTCAAATAAATGCATCAGTATTTTGGCATTCAGCGGCGCATTTGAAGGAGACTGCTTGCGAGACCGTATGGAATAGTCATTCCACTAAACCATGCTTTACTAAAACCTAGCATAGCCTTCACGCATTTGCACTCGTCTATTACAGTATTTGAACTCATTGGCAAAGTGAAACTAACTTCACCAAGGTGTCAGTCAACGACAAGACAGTTATATGCAGTTACTTTCACTATTGCCTGACAATGGGTTACCATCGAAAACATAGGCTGAAAAAGCAACACTTACCCAAATACTGCTCAAATGACTGAACAAAACAACATTTATCCTGCAGAGGAGTTGCTTATATCTCGTGACAGTGCGTCTTCAGCTGTGCTCCATACGTGTCTCTCACCTCTCCCCTAATCACTTTTAACCGTCATTACCAATTTGCAAATGATGGTGAATAACTACTCATCATGAGATGTACAGTATTTCGTAATATCTTTATTCTAATTATGTTTCCCATTGTAATCGTGCAATATGACTGTTGACAACGCGCTCTTTAAATAACATATAAACAACTCGCCATAGACTTCTGACCAGGTGTACAATAGCGATTTTTAGACAATGCGCCAGGGCCCTTCCTAGGTTGTTAATTGCCACACCCCTGGGCGCCTTGTTTAAAAAATAAACATGCAAACTACCGAATTAAATTTTGCGCGGGTGAAAAACGAGTTTTACGCCATGCGCCAGAGTGCAAAATACAGCCCGCAGTCTGCATGTTTGGAATGTTTGGAGATTCTGCTGATTTGTGGTCTGAGAGCTATAGATGTAACTGTGGTGAAGAGGTCCGTGACCTGGTAAACACATATGCAGTATCAATAATGGCGTGTGTGTGTGTGTGTGTGTGTGTGTGTGTGTGTGTGTGTGTTTGTGTGTGTGTGAGAAAGAGTGTGTGTGGAGAGGGTGTGTGCATGGAATGTTTCTGAATGTTTCTGTGTGTGTGTGTATGTGTGTGTGTGTGTGTGTGTGTGTGTGTGTGTGTGTGTGTGTGTGTGTGTGTGTGTGTGTTTGTGTGTGTGTTTGTGTGTGTGTGAGAAAGAGTGTGTGTGGAGAGGGTGTGTGCATGGAATGTTTCTGAATGTTGGAGCGTGTGTGTGTGTGTGTGTGTGTGTGTGTGTGTGTGTGTGTGTGTGTGTGTGTGTGTGTGTGTGTGTGTGTGTATGTGTCTTAAACTCTGCTAACAGCTCCCAGCCTATGATGGACAGGAAAGGTGAGCTGTCCTGGCATTGGGTTCGCTCCGTGTGGATGCGGGTGAGTCATGATTGACGGCTGAGACATCAGCTGTTTGGGGAGCACAGCACAGCACAGCACAGCTGATTTTTACCCACACTCTCAGTTCATAACCCAACACCCCCTGCTCCCCTCCTCAGCACAGCTGATTTTTACCCACACTCTCAGTTCATAACCCAACACCCCCTGCTCCCCTCCTCAGCACAGCTGATTTTTACCCACACTCTCAGTTCATAACCCAACACCCCCTGCTCCCCCTCCTCTCCATCACACTTGACCTACACAGGAAGTGCGGGAACTCTATCTCACCCTTTCTCTTAAGCCCTGCACCTCACTCTGCCTTTAGTTTTCTTCAGAGGTGATTTTTTATGTAAGGTTCTCTCTCTCTCTCTCTCTCTCTCTCTCTCTCTCTCTCTCTCTCTCTCTCTCTCTCTCTATGTGTGTGTGTGTGTGTGTGTGTGTTTTAGAGTGGAAAGTAGGTTGTTGAGAGTGTAATACATGTGCACTGTATCTTCCCCTGCACAGAGCCCCGTCTCCCTCATGTTTATTTTAGATGGCTGCAGTCTGTCTGCTCTTGTTTGAACTAAGACATGCACACAAAGAGCACAAAGTAGTCTGGCTTTGGTTCACAAATCTTTTTTTACCATTATCTTTCCTTTCTTTTCTCCCTCTCTCTCTTTCTCCTTTCCTCTCACTCACTCTCTCTCACACACACACACACACATCTGTCTCCATTTGCTTTTCATGCACTTTGCCTCCAACTCTACTGGCATCCCTTCTCCCTCCTTCTCTCCCTCCTCCTCCTCATCCTCCTCCTCCTCTCTCTCCTCCTTCTCCTCCTCCCTTCCCTCCTCCTTCTCTCCTCTCCTCCTCCTCCTCCTCTCCATCCTACTCCTCCTCCTTCTCCTCCTTCTCCTCCTCCTCCTCCTCTTCCTCCTCCTCCTCGTCTCCGTGGCACCGCTGATAAGAGTGAGAATGGAGGCCCCAGCTGCATCGGCCCCAGCCCCAGATCAGCTGCGGGCTACCGGGCCTTTATTGAGTATCGATCGGGGTCTGTTGAG
>NC_055967.1:20311440-20318940 GCF_018492685.1 Alosa sapidissima
ATATATTTGATGTAATGTCAAAAACACCTAAGCTTCATGCAAACCAACTGCTAATGGGCCGGATCTTTTGAAATGCCACTTCGTAACTCGCATGGCCGCTGTATTAAATACAATGGAAGTCAATGCAAGACTGCCGTGTGGCTGCACTCAAGACAACTCGATGCCTAGAGAATTCCACATAGGGCCTAGCTCCTTTAAGATACAACTTACGAAAGATGTAGCATCAAGGAGGCTTCTGCAAACCCTGTCCTTCAAAGTCCTTCTAACTTCGCCTCACAATCACACCTCTATAATCACCCAGTATCCTGTGTTTTCTCACTTTCCCTCAAGTACTTTCCATACATGCTATTATTGGTGTATTACTGTAGAGAATGTCACTGAACTTGAACTAATTGCATATGCATATAGCCACATCTAATCAGGGAATCGAATCAAGGAGAATAAGAAAGCCAGGGTCTGAGACTCATGCCCTCTGTGTGTGTGTGTGTGTGTGTGTGTGTGTGTGTGTGTGTGTGTGTGTGTGTGTGTTGGTGTGTGTGTGTGTGTGTGTGTGTGAATGTATGTATGTGTGTGTGTGTGTGGTTCACTCCATGGTGCCCAAATCACGTGTAATAAGCCCACTGATGGCTTCTTGGTTCTTCATCATCATCCAATCACAGTGATTGTGACATTCACCTGGAGATTAGATGGAACAATGTCAGCTACGGCTCCACTCAGCCCCAGGCCTAATGACAGCCAACCGCAGGGCTGGGTGGAGCCCTATGGTCGGAACACTGGCAGTGTTAGAAGCGTCATTGTTCTCCAGACTTATAGATAATTAGCAAACTTGGTCAAAGTTGGCCCAACCCCTATTAGTAACCAGTGCCTATGTGTTTGTCAAGTCAAGTCACATTTATTTATATAGCACACTTAAACACAATACAATTGACCCAAGGTGCTGTCAGAAATAAAATTAAATATAATAATAAAAACAAAAATATAAGTGAAATAATAATAATAATAATAGTAATGAGAATGATAAACTGATTATGATTACAGAATATCATACTTTTATAAAAGTACTACTACTATAGAGCAAAATGTAAAACAAATACAAATAGGAAAGAGTGAAGTTAAAGGTTACAGTCAATATATTGCGGAAAATAAATAGAAATAAAATAAAATAAACAAACAAGGGCAAAATGAATGAACATTAAAGGCCAAAGAAAATATATGGGTCTTTAAATTAGATTTAAAGTTACTGATAGTGGGACAGGACTTAATTTCTATAGGGAGGGGATGAGTTATTTCATTTTTGCACATAGTTGCCAATACTCTTTGACTCTCGGGAATATTCTGTGTGTCGAAACGTTAGTCGTTTGCACCTATTAAAGTCTTAAAAAAATAGCCGTGTGGGAAATTTGGTCTCTGCATTTATCCCAATCCGTGAATTAGGGAAACACACTCAGCACACAGTGAACACACAGTGAGGTGAAGCACACACTAATCCTGGCGCAGTGAGCTGCCTGCAGCAACAGCAGCGGCGCTCGGGGAGCAGTGAGGGGTTAGGTGCCTTGCTCAAGGGCACTTCAGCCGTGCCTACTGGTCGGGGTTCGACCTGGCAACCCTCCGGTTACAAGTCCGAAGCGCTAACCAGTAGGCCAAGGCTGCCACTATATTATTTATATTATTAAGTATATTCCCAGCATATTCATAAAGTAAATGAAAAGCATATTGCTTTTCATACTCTGAAACCTTCTGAAGTGTCTGACAGCTGAAATCTGGAATGTTTTGTGCCCTCCTCTTCTCAAAGACTGAATGATGACAAAGATATGCTCCTGATTTGAGAAGGTACTTATCACAGCCATCTTCTTTATCTTAATTAGGATCCCGTCCTTCTTAGTCTCCAGCGCTGTGTGTGTGTGTGTGTGTGTGTGTGTGTGTGTGTGTGTGTGTGTGTGTGTGTGTGTGTGTGTGTGTGCATGCGTCTTTTTGTGTTTTCTTCAGTGCTAGCTGAGTTGAGTTTCCCTCACACAGACCTTCAGCTGCAAAAGGTCAAGGAAGTTTCAGACTTGAACTTCAGCTGGAGTTGCTCTGTTCAAGATGCCAGCTAAACAGAACAGGGGGAAAGGCTGTGCTCACCCAACATGGGATTATCTTCTTAGAGGAAATATAATTTGCATATGCCAAAATGCCCAAAACATGCCTGCATTTTGCCTTTGTGATGCATAACACACACACACACACACACACACACACACACACACACACACACACACACACACACACACACTACTCCCTACCCACTGACCAGAACCCAGAACCCACACATGCATACGCACACACACACACACACACACACACACACACACACACACACACACACACACACACACACACACTGCAGGTTACATTACCCAAGTCCACAGTCAGTCGCAGGAAAAATATGCAAAAAGTTTTGGCCTAGTTTGTACTCCCCATATCTTACGTTTGATTGCATCAGGATCTGCCCTTTCCTACGATGCCGATGGAAGCACTTTTTAAACAGTGTCCACACGTAAGGTTTCCACGGTGCTCTCAGTGAGGAGGAAGCAGTGCACCATTTTTCCTCTGCAGTGTTGTGCCCCTTCCTTGGTTTGTTTGGGCTCTTTAGGCCCTAATGTTTTCACTTCACTCTTGAGCAAAAAAAATAATAAAATGATTCAACAGTAGGTTTGGTCCAAAACATGAGAGACAGAGAGAGAGAGAGAGAGAGAGAGAGAGAAATGTAAGACAAAAATGGCAAAAATGGTGCAAAAAGAAGTCAGAGGCTAGAATCTAACCATAGACTGCACTGTGTATGTGGACTGAGACTGAGACATATAGATACAGAATGAAAGAAAGAAAACAAAGGAAAGAGATTGCAATTGGAAATGAGAGAGAGAGAGAAGAGGAAAACAATCACATGGGGAACATAGCATTGAGAATCTGAAAGCACATCTGCAGGAATGAAGAGCCCTTCATTTAATAGAGGCTGCTCAAGCACAAGAACACACACACTTCAGCCTGAGAGATGTCATACATACACACACATACATATACACACCGTTGTGAAGTCACAGCTTGAGGACTTCACACACACACGCGCGCGCGTGCGCGCGCACACACGCACACATGCACACACACATAAAAGGAGAGACTAAACTGAAAGACTCTCTTCTTCATAGGAGTCTTTGAATCATTAAGTTTTCTCTCATTCCATTTCTTTTTTTAATTATTTTGTTGGCACAAAGCAAAGAAAACACATTTAATAAATGCCTTTTGTTGATAGCTAGTGTCATTGTGTCAGTCTGATTGTCTGTGATAAAGAAAACAAAGATACTCTTCAGTGAGTTCCCGATGAGCTTGATATTCCCTTTTGTAATAAAGTGAGTTTGATAGCGTACATATGTTGGAAGTGGTGGCATCCAGCCAGTTTAACTTGAGCAGGAAAATGGAGACATGTTTTGCAGTAATATACTGTAATCTCTCAGTCTGTGCACGATGATTGCTCAGATAACTGTGCTAGTAAAATATCCGCCATTCCATATGTTTTCTTTATTCTTCAGTTTCAAAAGCAAATAAGGAAATGAAGACAAGCAGATGTTTTCAACAATTAATTTCTTGGCAGCATCAACAGAGCCACAGAGCCTCTCTCTCTCTCTCTTCTCTCTTCTCTCTTCTCTCTCTCTCTCTCTCTCTCTCTCTCTCTCTCTCTCTCTCTCTCTCTCCTGGACATTTGTTCCCCATCCCTTCCTCTCAGTGTTTCCTAGCAGTTCTTTGCTCCAGCTCCAAAAGTCCCCCCCCCAATAGTTTTCGTCGTCGCTGAAGAAAAGGGAATGGAAGGGAAAGGGAGACATGGATCCCCCGGTCCCTGTTGCCTTTATCGCTGCCTGGCAGCCTGCCTGTGTCCCCCTCTCCTCTCCTCTCCTCTCCTCTCCTCTCCTCTCCTCTCCCCCCTACCCCATCTCCATCGCTCAGCGCCGGGGCTGGTGGGTGTTGGCAGTCCTCACCGGGTCTCTGTTTCCACCCGCATCACACCACTAATGGAGGGAAGTGTCGGGGAAGTAATGGAGTCAGCAGACGGTAGCGCCAATCGGAATGTTCCGCCGTGCTGTCTTCCATCTTGACTGAGCTGAAGCTGTTGCCACTGCCATCCAGACTTGGCACCGTTGTAGGCCTAAAGTACATTTATGTACATCAAGAGGGCCATTACTGCCTTCTGAAACATGGGTAATGATAGAATACAGTGATGCGTCCCAAAGCTCTGACCTCCAAAACAAATACCAATGGAAGCCCTAGACCCATTTGAGTGCGTTATCGTTTTGAGTACGGAAAAAAATATGCAGCGCAAGCTAGCCACTGCCCGCCAAAACACAAAGAGTGGATATCAATACCACACAGTTGGCCATGCTCAGCAATCTATTGCCCCAGTTCTTTATTTAAGTATCCATTTGGCAGAACCAGTCTATGCCCATTGGTCTGTATTGTGTTATGGTTGTCTTGGAAAATTTTGTTTCATTCATTAACTGGTAAGACATAAACGCCCATAGACAGTGTAGCAACATCTATATTTTTTTCTATTCCATTTGATGCCTCAGCTGCAGAGAAGTGTCTATGCACTATGCTTTTCTGTCTCCTAGAAACCTCTCCTCTCAACCATATATAGCTCTTGTGATGTGAAGGGTGATTAGGAAGGCTTTTGCAGGGGAAAAACATGATGAGAAGACACGTCACTGCACACTGCACTTTTTTGCACTTAAGTAAGTATAAGTATATATACTCTTGATCCTGTGAGGGAAATTTGGTTAATCCCAATCCCTGAATTAGTGAAACACACTCAGCACACAGTGAACACACGGTGAGGTGAAGCACACACTAATCCCGACGCAGTGAGCTGCCTGCTACAGCAGCGCTCGGGGAGCAGTGAGGGGTTAGGTGCCTTGCTCAAGTGCACTTCAGCCCTTCCTACTGGTTGGGGTTCGAACCGGCAACCCTCCGGTTACAAGTCCGAAGCGCTAACCAGTAGGCCATGGCTGCCCCCACTTCAGTTTGTGTCTAACTTCTGGTTAGACACAAACTGCATTTCATTGTCTCTGTACTTGTCTCTGTACTTGCACTCTAATCTAATCTAATCTAATCTAACAATCTGTCCTTCGACTGATTGACCCACCCAGTCTCTTGGGGGTAGAGTCATGTGGTTAGTTATTATGAGGTTGTGCATTGAGGTTCTCAGGAGCAGAGGCAGGGATGGTAGCATAGCCTGGTGGCCAAGAAACTGGGCTAGTATGCAGCAGCCAGGCAAGTTGTGGGTTCTAGACCCATGTTACCATTTGTGCCGTTGAGCAATGAACCCCAAATGCTCTGGGGCGACTGGTCCCTTTAATAATTGACATACAGTATGTACAGCACTTTGGATAAAAGCTTCAGCCAAATTAACATGTATAAGTAAATACAACAAAACATTGCCAAAACAACAACAGCCATTCATTTGTTTAATAATACATTTGAATTTAGCTTTGTCATCGTCATTCTCAAGCATCACAGGATTCCACAATATTTCCTTTTTGGTAGATACTTAGCTGTAACTTGGATTCCTCATTCAAGCTACAAAGCTAACATTTGTTTAACATTCAGTATCGGTGTCAGCTGAAAGAGTAGCAAACAGATGGAATACTTGAACTGACATCTGTTTAAATCCAGCTCAACTAATATTTGCAGCCGACATTTGCCAGCTTAAACATAATAAGATAACTTTTTTACCGTTTTGTCCGTTAATATTCCCTCTGTTTCTCATTCTTTTCTAAATCCTCTTCACTGCGGTCTCTCCTGTACTTGTGGGTACTTCTCTCTCTCCCTCTGCCTTGTCCACTCTCAGCCTGTCTGCTGTATCCCCATCTGCATACTGTTTTTGTTAGTCTGAGTTGTCTTTTTATCGCTCTCCTTGTCTCGCCTTCGTTATCAAGCTCTCTTCTCCGTCCCTTTTGTCGCCCGACGGCTCATATCTGCGTTCCTCTGATTGCTTCCTGTTTTTTCAGATGGTCGAACAAATGTGAGCTAATAGGTTTTCAGTTTCATTTACTGCGCCCATTTGACAGAGTTAGCGTGACTTCTCCCTGTATAATTAATAGACATGTCTTGTCTTGAATGGCCCCGGCTTTACGCTGTCTTGACTCCTAGTGTGGCATGACACGGCCATACTTATTATTCTATCCTTCTCAACTCAAAGACAATTCAGTCGAGCCATAATTCTATACTACAGAGCAATGTAGAGAGCAATGTTTTTTTTTTCTTTTAAATTGGGGGAAAATTGTGAATATTTCTGAAAGTTAATATAAGATTAAACTTGCTAATTTCTCTCGTAACACATTTTATTGTAAGTGGATAATGCATTAAGATGAACTACAATGCAGAGCCGCATAAATATGTGAATTATAAGTATATTGCTGAAAAGTGTTTCAACATCATGAAACCTGATTATTATTATTATTGTCTCACCTAACACAGAGTCTGTATGCTCTTTAAGGTGCACCTCATGGCATATTGAGACAGCACCAAAAGTGATGTAATGTAAGACTGGAGTAATTGCATTGCTAGAAACACACTAGTCCTGATGTTTATTGTGTGTGTATGTGAGAGAGAGTGTGTGTGTGTGAGGCAGAACCCAAATGTGAATGCATGTCAGGTTTTGGCTCCTTGGCTAAGGTGATGGTGGGGTGTCATATCTGCTGAGGCAGATGTTCCACTCATCTGCAGATGTTTGCTGTGAACCGTCCGTCAAAATCCGTGTTTATTTCTGAGTCCTCAGCTGTGGGTTTCCACATGACTGGTCTGATGAGTGCGCGAGTGCGTGTGTGCCTGTGTTTGTGTGTGTATGTGTGTGTGTGTGTGTGTGTGTGTGTGTGTGTGTGTGTGTGTGTGTGTGTGTATGTGTGTGTCTGTGTTTGTTTACTATTCCTCCCAGTCTGTGCGGTCATGCTCAACCTTAGACAAAGATCACAAGGAAACATATAGTCCCTAAACTCTCTTCAGATAAACATGCAGACTGCACATTCTCTCTGTATTTATTTATTATGACCGCCGCGCAGTGAAGCAGAGACTTTTCTGTGAATATCTTGAGAACCGTAGGGCCTAGGAGGTCCACCTTTTTTTGTATGTTGGTCTTAAGGGGGTATGTCAACCCATCCCATTACCACTTATTTCATGTATAGCGCCACCTAGTTAAAAATTAAAAAACAAAAAATTAGGTGTTTTCATCACAATATCTCTGGCTGACATGGTCAAAACTGCACGAAATTGAAAGTGTAGGATCATTATGACACCCTCCGAATGCATGCCAAGTTTTGTGAACTTTCGTTCATGGGGGGCCTTACAATAAAATAATTTATGTGTACATTTAGTGACCGTACACCAACAAGGATTCCCGGGACACTGAAAGACCAGGGTACACGAAACTTGGTGGGCATGTAACCCCACATGGATAGCGTGGAACCATCATTTTTT
>NC_055967.1:20331440-20333940 GCF_018492685.1 Alosa sapidissima
CTGCTCTCCTGGTCTGATCTGATGAAGGAAGTTGATAATAAGGTAATGGAGGCCCAGCAGGTCCATGCCCTGTCCATTTGAGGCTATTCTCCATTAGTCGTCTGATGCAGTTACCATTGATTGTGCCTTGGCACGCTTGGAGAGGATGATGATGATGATGAAGGAGCACAATAGGGATTCCAGGGGGGGCCTCTGCTTTGACAAAATAGTCTCATAATTAGGTATTGGCAATTTGCATTGGCGCCTGAGCCTCTTCTATTTAAACAATTAGCGGCTGTACCAGGGAGTGATGGTGGGTGACGAGGGGGGAGGGGGTAAGCAGCTCTGTTCCTACCCTCTCCTCTAACTCCCTGCCACTTTGCACACCCTCCGAGGCCTTTCTTCATCGGACCTAACAGATGGGTGAAAGACACAGCAAGGACGGCATTCTTGGCCGGCGCGCGTGCGTGCGTGTGTGTGTGTGTGTGTGTGTGTGTGTGTGTGTGTGTGTGTGTGTGTGCCACAGATGCCCATGTGTTTATCAACCATGTCTCATTGCTGATTTGGGATCAGTAATGACTCCTCTGTGTGCTGTGCTGGGTCATTATCAGCTGACCAGCCCAAATGGATCCAGGGGTTCATGGGCACAACAAGGAAACAACACGACGTGGCAACGTGGTCAGCATGTGTGAATTGTGAATTGAATATGTGATTTCTTTTTACAATAATCAGGCTAAATTATATCATGTATTGAAAAAAAGTAGGTTGATCGAAGGAAACTTAAGATTGGCACCTTGTACGATCTCATCGATAGTGTGCAAGGAAGAACAGTGTACAGCCACAGCATACAAAAGACAGAGCTATTTACTTAATGAAACGATGATGTAATGACAGTGTTAATAGAGGTTGAGAAACTGTAAAACACTCCCACAGTCTTATTGATTGGATACATTGTCATGTAGAAAAGAGAAAGTTTGTTGTTTTAGTTTCTCCACTGCATTGAAGATAAATCAGATTAAGGGATCGTCGCCTAGATACCCATTTTACTGTTTCATAGGCTTATCCTCGGCTGGCAGGAAGTGACATAAATGAATATGGATGTTCGACTGCCACCAGCTGAATGCAAAATATGTCAATTTGTGTGCAGCAGTGACAGCAGGCATTATAGTATGTATGGGAAGGCAGGTTTTACCAATGCAACCATGGGACAGGTGTAACACTTATAAATGATTGACAGGTTTGTTTTCCCTTACCATGATAACAAGAGTTAGGACAGTCAAGATTGATGTGTAGGCACTAACAACAAGGTCAGTAAGTCAGTACCTCTGCCAGATCCCGACGTAGTCATTATTTTGGATTAGTGAAGTGTTAATTGCTAATGTTGAAAGTAAGCTGTGTGACAATGGCACTTGAAGAAGTTTATTATGTCTTTCATTGTGGCAGATGAAATCCATCAAACCGTGCAGAATCACATTTGTCACATATTAGATTGTATCGCTAAGAATGAGGACTGGAGATTGAGCTACAGTGAAAACAAATGTCAGGGACTAATTTGTACGAACTTTGTTGTGGAACCGTAGATGTCTGTGGATGTCTTACAGTGAACTTCTAGTCCAGAGACAATAGATGAACTGTTTGGGCATGTCGCATTATAAACCTAACCTAACTTTATAAGACATATCCTATTCATTTTGTGCAACATAAGACTGATCAACTTGACAAGGCCTGCACCCACCCTATGAACTCTGCAGAGAAACATTAAAGATCTAAAAAGAAAGTTCTATACAGTCTTTTTTCCCCCACAAAGCTCTGAGGGGATAAAAAGTGGAAGTGTTTAAAATTGGATCTGAAGTTGAATGCCACTTTCCCGTACTGAATTACTTCTCATCGATCCCCCGCCACTTCACCTTCCAGCTGGCCCCTTTAACCCGGAACACGAGCACTTATCCCTGCGACATGAGCTAGTGGCACTGTCGCCGACATGACAGACTCGGCGATCCCCCAAGACCTTCCGCGCGTTTCGATCCTGAGTGCCGTGCGGCCCAGGGCCTGGCACAGAAAACACCTGCGTCAGCAGGTCTGCCTCGCACCGCGATACAACAAGCGTGTAGGGCAGTGCGGGAGAGTGGATAAGCCGAGAACGCATGGAACCGTGTAGCCTACAACACACTCACTCATACACACACACCCACACACACACACACACACACACATACACACACACACACACACACACACACACACACACACATTTTCTCTCTATATCTTTCTCTATCTATCTCTCGCTGTCACACAAACACACGCACACACACACACACAGACACAAACAAATTGCCACCTACAATGTACAAATACACACACACTCTCTTGCCCCCTACTAAATACACACACACACACACACACACACACACAGACACACACACACACACACAGACACACACACTCAGACACACACACACACACACACACACACACACACACACACACACACACACACACACACACCTCTGTGATAGATGAG
>NC_055967.1:20338940-20353940 GCF_018492685.1 Alosa sapidissima
TGGCTATGTGCAGGAGCAGAAGTGTTCTGTCATCAGCTCGCAAATGAGACGCAAGTGCAGCGGCTCTGGCAAACACAACTGTAGATCAAATCTGATTTGACACACATCACAGGTCTCTACACACACACACACACACACACACACACACACACACACACACACACACACACACACATACATACACACTCATAGCAAACAACAGAGCAAAAAACAGACACATCAGACAACCCCCCACATTCAGACAACCCCCCAAGCAAACAAACAAATACCCACTCACAGAGACATGGCGTATGCAGCCACAGAGTTGGAATACACCAGTACTCTTCACACAGAGTTGGAATACACCAGTACTCTTCACACAGAGTCGGAATACACCAGTATGTGTGTGTGTGTGTGTGTGTGTGTATGTGTGTGTGTGTGTGTGTGTGTGTGTGAATGGAAGTAAAGTAAAAAATCTCTATCAGCTTTTTCCTCCTTCATGTTGGTGTCTGACTCTAACTGAATCCCTTTAATCGTGTGTGTGTGTTGTGTCTATGTGTGTGTTTGTTCATGTGCATAATGTGAATATGTATTAAAGGAAAATTCCGGTTTTTAGCACTTTAAGGCCCTTTTCTGATTTGTTTTGGATGAACTAGAGTGGTGGACATCGAAATGTTGATTATTGGTCCTGTCTCGACTTTTCTGACTCGTTTTGAATCGCCTTTGACTTCTCAGGGTGGCTGGCAATGGGCATACTGTAGTAGGCTACTCAAACATGTCCTAAAACAACCCTTAACGTTTGTTTTCAAAACTGTGCCACTCATCGAGTGGTTAGTGGTGTTCGTTGATTATTAAAATCAAATATATCGGCGCAATGTATGATTTCCAGCCGTCTTATTTGCTATTGTGGAACTATTTATTCAGACACCTCACAACCGCGTATAAACTTCCGCTCAATTGTGAGCCTGAAGCATAGACGGAGGCGCAGTAATATCAACGTGCAATGAGTCTTCCAACAGAAATCAATGGGATTTTACAAAATGCCAAATAAAAGACGACAGAAACTGTATTTCGCTACGCTACTTGTTTTGGAACATCAACAAACACAAAAACCGGAATTTTCCTTTAACATGTGAATGGCATTATGAATGATGTGGAGCCTGAATGCTCCAACACGTCTAAAATACCTACAGTATGTAAATGCAGTCCATTATCCAGCACTATTAGCGCCAGCACACCTGCTGTCTCCTGCAAGCCAGAAATTAATGGCCTAACTGTGTTTTTAAAAAAAGCAATGCTGTGAAGTTACCCTCTCCCTATGTGTTAGCCACTTTACATGAAATGTAGTCGTTTCTCTTAATTAAACTCACTCTTTGTGCTGTTTGCCATCCTATTGCGTTTGGCTCTCCTCACAGGAATAGGCCCTCAACCTCCTGTAAATACAATTCTCTTGCCATTCTGCTCTAGTCCCTTCCCTTTTGTGAGAATTTCCTCTGGTTTCCGTGTGTGTGTGTGTGTGTGTGTGTGTGTGTGTGTGTGTGTGTGTGTGTGTGTGTGTTGTGTGTGTTGTGTGTGTGTGTGTGTGTGTGTGTGCGTGCGTGCGTGCGTGCCTGCCTGCGCGCGTTCGTGCGTGCGTGCGTACGTGCATGCGTACGTGCATGTGTGTGTGTGTGTGTGTGTGTTGAGGTGTGGTAGAGCAGGAAGCCTGCGAGTCCAACTGTGCACTTCATTAGCACGTTGTTCGGCGTGTCACGCTGCTGTCGGAGCGCGATGCGTGGAACGTCACAGCTGGGTGGCGCCGCCCGCTGCGGTACAGCCGGGAGTGATGCGCAGCGACGCAGTGCATCAGCACAGGGAAGCGCCAAGCGTGTCTTTCACATTTCACAAAGCTGCGGGCAACAACAAAACTTCGCATCAAGAATTAGTCATTCCTGTCTTTTTTTTCTAATTCATGAGTAACGAGTAAAAAGATTTTACAATAAAATAAATAAATGAATAATTATTTCAACAACGCTCCATGGCATCCTGAATGACTTACAAGGTGTGTGAAAGTTGTTGACTTGTTTGCACTCATGCACAGCCATGTATCTAAACATGCATTATTCCTCTTTGGCCTTTTCACGTCATTTAAATGATGTGTTATGGGCAATGCATTATACACAATACATTAGTGCTTACTGTCCAGTTATGGCCTAATTTAGCCCTTCCACGCATCCCAGAGACCATCTCTGATGACCTTTTCGTACTTTTTTGTAAATTCAGGCCCTACGTTTTTTTCTCAGCATCTTAAACCAAACAATAAGTGGACCGTGTGTCCTTTGGGTCTGCTCTTAGCACCACGCTCATCTCGCCTCGCACGGTCCTCTCGGTCCTTGCTCCTCATTATCTGGCCCTGATTGCATCAGAAAAGAGATAGAGAGAGAAAGAGAGAGAGAATGAGAGGATAAGAGAGTGTAAAAGAAAGAGAGAAAGAGAGTGTGAACAAGAGAAAAAAAGAGAGTGAGAGAGAGAGAGAGGAAGAGAAAGCGAGAGAGAAATATAGTGAGTGAGAGAGAGTGGCGCACACATAAAGGTCATTTGGAGGTCGCCCATGTAATGATGCAGTGACTTTGGTCTGGCTGTAATGCACAGGCATTAATTATATCTGGTGGCGTTGGCGCTGGTTTAATGAAGAGCCGAGGATGCGCTCTGCATGGATTTGCCAAGAGATTCTCGTGCCCATTATTAGAAAGCCGGCAGTCTCTTTTTCTTTATTTCTCTCTCTCTCTCTCTCTCCCTCTCTTTTCATTCTTTCTTTTTTTCTTTATTGATCTTTTATGGGAGTCATGCTGAGGACAACCATGTGGCAAGATGGTGTCATGTACTACGATAAAGAAGCTGTCATTGCTTCTTGTGACTACAAGTACTTTGATTAAGATCAAAGACATATTTAATTTTACATTTAAAACATGTTACTGTATGATTTTACATTTAAAGCATGTTACTGTATGTGTGCTGCATCATGTTTTGAATAGCCTTCAGTAGCCATCACAGTGTTGCTCTGTGAGGTTTGTGTGTGTGTGTGTGTGTGTGTGTGTGTGTGTGTGTGTGTGTGTGTGTGTGTAGTGGGGGTGTGATTGTGAGGCTGAGAAGGTGATGAGAAAAGGAGGTTCTCCTTCTATATAACGTTGCCGTTTCCTTATGGTAGCTGCTGTACTAGATCACATTTATTAGGGGGGAAACATGCTGAGTAACAAGCACTATTGCTACATGCTATCACAAGCTATCCCTACAGTATGTAGACCACAGTTGGGTAAATTAAAGTTTTTTTTTTGTAGTTTTATTTTTTACATGCAGCTACACACAGAACAAGGAACAAAGCTAGAGAGCAGTTCCAAATGTTGCATGATCATTAAGGTGTATTACACCATCCTCCTCTAGTCTAGACTCTAGAGATGAGTTTCTGCCTTTGTAAACAGGTTTCCATATTCTACAATATTTCACCAGTCATTTTTAGATATCCAAGCTGTGTTCATGCTGTCAATTGAAGGCATTCTTTGTGGTGGAGATAAGCCAGTGAACCTATTGGAACCTGTGGCTGGAAGATTTCAGACACAAAATAAAGATTTACTGTTGAGTGTCTGGAGGATTTGAGCAGTGGCTAGTAGAGATTAAGATTTAAAAAGGTTAATTTCCAAACCTGCACTGGGGCATACAGTAATGCAAAGTGATGCAGAGACAGCACTGCTGTTGTGTGGGTGGCCTGCCGAGCAAACGAACGGCCAGGGATACCGACTCACCTGTAGTCAGGGGCAATCAGGCAGCTGTCACAGGAAGCAGTGGACGATCGATTTGGGATGCTGTCTCCCCTGACTTTTCATATGAGCAAAATGGACACCTTCAAATCACCCCCCCCCCCCCCCCACCCAACACACACACACACACACACACACACACACACACACACACTTCCACCCTTCTCCTCACTACCTGACACAGATGAGGTCTAAGAAGGGGGACCGTCCATACTAATACACATGGAGCTCTTGGGGGTTGGTGATTGTGTGTGTGTGTGTGTGTGGTGTGTGTGTGTGTGTGTGTGTGTGTGTGTGTGTGTGTGTGTGTGTCTCCGACGTGGCACACACCCTGGATGCGACAGTGGCCTTGACAGGGACTCGATGAGATAAGTGTGCTTATTTAATACCTCTAGGAACGCGCCCCACACCACGACATTCACAGGGGTAGGAAGCAGAATGCCAGTGACAGAGATGGATAGTGGAGCAGAGCCATAATCGAGATTGAAGGAGGGAGTTTGATTTTTTCTTTTTTCTTTCTTTCTTTTTTTTTTTTTTTTTTTGTTGTTGATTTGTTTTGTTTTTTTCGTGTATTTATTTATTTTATTTTTTTTATTCAAATAATTATGCCCTCAGATCCTGAGAAAGCAACAAAATGTATGCTTAACCATCAGATAGCCATAAAATATATGCGGTCTGAAAAGAAAATATATCCAGAGTCAGGATTGTGTAAATTGGTTAGTATTTTGATTGTTATACTCATGTCACTGATGGTAAAATACCTCAATAGCCAGCTCAGTTAAATGTGCTGGTTGATTTCCGTTTTAGATGATCATTTTTTGACCATGAGTACATTGCATATCTCTGTACCTCATCCCGTCTGATTAAGGTTGAGTCTCTCAGCCTTCACTCTTTCTCTATCCAGGCCTGTAGCTACCCCCGAGGACACCAAAAATTAAAGCATTACAGCAGAGTCTACCATTGCTTTCCTCTGGGCAACATAGTGCAACAGGTGATGATGTTATTATGTTCCTTTGCCACTAATAGACCTTGAGTCTAAATACAGCTGTGCCTCTATCTGGGTTTTATTTTATTTATATTCATATTTATTTATTTTTTTGCTCTAAATCCAGAATAAATACCAAATTTTCTAAATACCATATTGATTTCCTCTCACGTACAGTACACGCACGTGGGGGGAAAAGTGTGAAGTGTACTTCTGCACAGAATAGCCAACAGTGAGGGAGGCTACATCACTGCAATTTGTTCAAAAAAATCCCATTGGAAGTATAAGAAAGAAAAGAGCATCTCCAGAATCTGATCAATAAAGTATTAAAAAAAACAACAAAAAAAACTAGCCTGCTTATCTGTCCAAGCCCCATAACCACTGTTTCCTGGACACAGAGATGGTCCGACAGTAAATGCTGTAATTTCATCAGCCGGTGCTCTAGCAACACATAAATAAATATAGACCAAATAAATAATGCTATTTATTTCCTGGTGATCAGCAGAACAGACATTTTATTTGATCAGGGTCTGGTCCTCATCAAAGTCATTGGTTTCATCTGGTAATTTCTACAAACTCAGAACTTGTATTTGTGTCTGTGGGTTTTTTTTTGCCATTCTCCCCAGAGCAATGTAAATGTAAATCAGATTTCTAGGCCGAGTATACTTGTGTATACAAGGAATTTGGTCTCTGCATTTATCCCATCCGTGAATTAGTGAACACACAGAGCACACAGTCAACACACAGTGAGGTGAAGCACACACTAACCCGGAGCAGTGACCTGCCTTGCTACAGCGGCGCTTGGGGACCAGTGAGGGGTTAGGTGCCTTGCTCAAGGGCACTTCAGTCGTTCCTACCGGTCGGGGATCGACTCAGCAACCCTTCAGTTACAAGCCCAAAGCCCTAACCAGTAGGTCACGACTGTCCCACTGAAACAACTGAAGAAACTGAGCAACTGTGTCTCGCTCAAGGGCACAGCGGTGGAAGTCGGTATTGAACCCACAACGTTTCAGGCTACTGCATACTAGCCCAGCTACTATGCTACCACCACCCCATTATTATTTGTTACAACTCTGTCATCTTCTATTTTACACAGTCATGGAGTCAACCAGGTTTACATTTGACCACCAGTTGTACACTGTGTGTAACTCTGTATGTGACAAATAAATCTCTTGAACTTTAACTTGAACTAAAGCCTACTGACCATCTCAGGATACCCTGGCCTGTCCATCCGTTGTCCCCCTGAGACAGACGCTGTAAACGATTGTTTACCCCCGTGGGTCGGCAGTCTCTGTCTCCGTCTCCACCTCATTCTCTCACTGGCACTGGAGTCGTTTCCCTGAATGCGTCTCTTGGCCCCCGGCCTAATCTGATCTCGCTAGCATAATTGAATGTCAGTCGCACGCATAAAGCTTCTTCCCACCCCCCACCCCCACCCCCCGATACACCCAACCCATCAATTAGCCCCACTCTCTGGCAGCACCCCCCCCCCCCACACACACACACACACACACACACACTCCCCCCCACCCCATGTCAAGACGAAGCCCAGACGAAACCATCAGAAAAATATTTACTCCTGCAGGTGGAGAGAGAGTTATTACATTATGCCATCTATATGCAAATAACGCAGTGGAGATGTAGCGCGAGGCAGGCAGGCGGGCAGGTGGGTGAGTGGATGGGGGGGTTTGTAGAGTACGTCAATTGATAAGCTGGCATTATCACCAGATTTGATGTGCTGCGAGCTTGTATGAAATGTATAAACTCCCTTTCATGCGCCCATTATTGGGTCGAGATTGAGCCTTCATTGCAGGAGAAATGGGCTTCATGGCGTCTGAGTGGAGCTTTGTGGGGGTTGGCTGTGTGTGTGTGTGTGTGTGTGTGTGTGTGTGTGTGTGTGTGTGTGTGTGTGTGTGTGTGTGTGTGTGTGTGATAACAGGGTGGGCTGACACTCAGGAAAGTTAGTTTGAATGCTGCAGAGTTTCTTTTCAAAACATTTTTTTCTTTATTTATCTCTCTCATTCTCACCCAGCTCTTCTCTCTCTCTCCATCCTCTCTCATTCTCACCTAGCTCTTCTCCTCTCTCTCGTCTCTCCTTCTCTATCCTCTATCTCATTCTCACCTAGCTCTTCTCTCTCTCTATCCTATCTCTCTATCTTCTCTCTCATTCTCTCTATTCTCTCTCATTCTCACCTAGCTCTTCTCTCTCTCTATCTTCACCCGATCCTAAGGTTGCTATTTTAGACCAAAAGGAATTTTTTATTCCGCATTTTAATCTTTCAATAAACGTGATTTGAAAAATGATTTATAAGTGTGTATGAAGTCAGATTAGCGTGCAGTGCATTCAGATATGATAAAATGTGATAAAAGTTACATTAGGTAGTGTGATGTCTTACTCCCTACCCCATTGCAGTGCAGTGAATCATACAAAATGTGCTCAGTTTCAGTGGGAGTTGACTTTACATTTCAAGAACTTACCTTCTCAAGATCTGAACTGGCAGTTTTTTGCTGAGAAAATGCACTTTACTGGACCACATTTTGACCCTTTCTGACTGTTTACATCAAATTGATCCAGGATATTGTTCTGGTGTGTGTGTGTGTGTGTGTGTGTGTGGTGTGTGCGTGTTTGTATTTCTGTGTACTCAGGTCAACATAATCTGAAGGATATATTCAGGGGTTTTTATTTACTGAATTATTTTCCCCATGTTTTTTACTGAAAATAATGTATTGAGTGAGTGAGTACACCTGCAAGCTGGTCAGTAACTTTGACTGAGTGACCTCTCGACTGATAGATGACCAATTGTGTTTTGCATTCTTGGAGTGATGCTTCCGATGCAGTGCTTTGATAGGACGCTTGAGAAAAGGTCACCTCGCCTCCAATCAGAGGATTACCCTGAAGACGGATGAGGTGGCCAGTGAGAGGAATCACCCCAGACTTCCGCAGGGCCGAAACTTTACATCAATGTCAATTAGTATCGGCTTGATGGGGATCATTCCCTCAAGCCCTCAAATGCACTGGATCCATCTCTGTCTTTTCCAACGAGTCTGGCTGTTGTTCTCTGTCTCTCTCTCTCTCCCTCTCTTTCTTGTCTCTTCTCCTTCTCTGTTCTTCTCTCCCTCCCTCCTACTGTATCATCTCCTCCTTCCTCTCTCACATCACAGAGGTGCATGATTGTAGCTCGTCTGTGTGTTTAGGGAGCTGTGGTGACTGGGGTTTGATTGAGGACGGGGGGGGGGGGGGCATTTGTTTAAGCTCTATGTGGTCATGGGGTTCATCAAATGTAGACAAAAGTCTTGGTCACTTTCTTCACCTTGCTTTCAGTAACTGGCTCTCTTCATCTCTCTCTCTCATTTTCCATCTATATCTATTTCTCCTTCTCTCTCTCTCATTTTCTGTCTCTATTTATCTTTCTCTCTCTCTCCTTTCTTTCCCTCTCTTAATCTCACTCTCACTACTTGATATCTTTCTCTCTCTTTCCATCTCTCCCAGTTCGCCCTTTCTCTCTCTCTCTCTCTCTCTCTCTCTCTCTCTCTCTCTCTCTCTCTCTCTCTCTCTCTCTCTCTCTCTTTCTCTTTCCTCTCCCCCACCACTGGCTCTGACTTCTCCTGCTCTCTCTGACCCACTCCATATTCACATCATTGTTGACCTACTCTGCCCACAGTTCTAAGTAGTCCATCAAAACTGTGCCATCCAACAAACACTTTTAACCCATAAGGCGTGTGTGTCTGTGTGTGTGTGTGTCTGTGTGTGTGTGTGTGTGTGTGTGTGTGTGTGTGTGTGTGTGTGTGTGTTTATTATAACCTTTATTTAACCAGGTTAGTCTCATTGAGATATAAAATCTCTTTCGAGACCTGGCCAAGAGCAGAACAAATAGTTACACATCACAATCACAAAACAAACACAATAGAGGCAAAGACAACTCAAGTGCATTCCAGATTAAATAAAAGTGCCATTAATTAAAACATTTGCACTGGATGGACTCATGTTCTATGGTTTTAACAACACCTTTAAAATAATTTAAGGAAATTAGACACTGTAGTTTGAGTGTTTTCTGTAGGTCATTCCAAGAAGAAGGTGCAGCAAACATGAAAGCCATCTTGAACAACTCTGTCCGGGCTTGAGGTACATTCAATAAAATAGTCTTCTGAGACCTTAAGCCATAAGTACTCTGTGTATGTTTGTATTTAGGTACTCAGATATGGACTTTGTGGGTGTATGATTAATCCTAGTGACCCACTCAATATGGAGTCTTCCTGCTCTCTCTCTCAAAAATGGTTCAGACCAGGTGGACTCAGTTCCGAAGCTTGTTGGGAAACTGCCCCAGCCCCCCACCCTCCTCCTCCTGCACCCCCCCCCCCCCCCCCCTCCATCACGCCTCTGTCCACTTGCATTAGCAGGGAAATGAGATTCCACTAATTAATTAGATCTCAGACTGCTAAAGATGAAGATTACGTCCCAATGAAGGTTAGAAGTGTCAATCATGTTTTCATTTTTTTTCTCCTTCTCATTTCTTTTTTTTATTTCAAGCAGTAAATTGCATGAGATAAATTGAGGCCCTTGGGCATTGTGGGTAAAAAAAAGTGCAGATTGTTAATCTTTTTTTTTTTTGACTCTCTGTTATTAATTGAGTCTTGCGGTTGCAGCCGGTCAATGGAGATATGTGATCTTTCAGACACGGGAGAGATAGAGGCATGGATGAAGATGAGGAGTGAAATGAGAGGCTTGTGATGGACGGGGCGGCGGCATATGGAGGAGCTGAGGCGCTCATTTCACATGACTGGACACTCACAGGAAAACTAATGCCCCGACCAAGCGCTTCCTTGATTAATTCCCCATCTGTTATATCAAAATATTCTGATAAAGGAAAAAAAATATGGAATAGAAACAGATGCATGCACATACACACAAAACCACAAAAACACACAAACACACACACAAACGCACACGTGCGCGCTCACACACACACACACACACACACAAACACACAAATGTATGCGCACACACACACACACACACACACACACACACACACACACACACACACACAAATGTCTGGCATTCTCCATCTGTTTCCATCACCAACTCACAATGTTCAAATATTGCCTTTTTCACCTCTTTTATTTTGAAAGCAAAAATAAGTTATCTAAGTGCAATCTGTTAATTTAACAAACAGCTTAACAGAATGACCCTTTTGTCTGCCATGCCATTTATTAGAAGCACTGAGCTAAGTGCTGGCCTCTGCTAGGCTTACAAAGAAATAATTTATTTCCCTTTCAATTGTTCTCACTATTACCAAGTGTGCTTCATATTGACAGACAGATGTAAAGTCTAAACAACACAAAAAAGGGTAGCTCTGGCTTTTACAGTTTTTTCCAATTGCTAACACACTAAAATTAGCCTGGGTGCCATTCCGAACTTAGTCCCGCCCACAACATTTGAGGTCGGGAAGTTCGGTCTGGCATTGTTCCATTGTGGAGCAAGTATGCTCGCCCTAGATCGGGCGGACCAATCAAATCGGGCTTTACGATGAAGGACAGGTGAGCAACAGTGCCTGGTCTATCATGTCATCTGAGCATGCTTAGATTAGGCTTATGTTTGAAACAAAATGCTGTGGCTAGAAGGATACATGGCTTTTAAGACCCCATATGGAAAATGCATATATTATTTAATGAGGTTTTATCACTGAAAACGATTATTTCTGAAAACTTTGGCAAAAGTTGAGATGTGGGAAAACTCGTGGTTTCACTTTCATCAAGGGAAAACAGCGCTGTTGCATTGCAACATGTTCCCTCGTTCGTTTGAAATCTCTGATTGACCACCTGTTCGAGGGATTTGCGACAGCCTTTCCCAGCTGTTTAACATGTTTGTAGCATATCAGTGTTAACAGAATTAACAGAATTATTTTTAGTGTCAACAGAATTATTTTTAAAAACAGAGGGGATATAGGCTATCAGTTTTTTCCTAATAGCCTATCCTACTATGTATCTCTTAGATTTCGCTAATGAGTGTTGTAGGCTAGGAGTTATTGACGGCACTAACTTTTACAAAAGACCAGAAAACAATGTTAAGGCATTTGTGGAGAAGAAGGATGGTTCGTGTGTTTTCTTCCTACACCTCACGGTAAGCTATTTCGTTGCTCTGATTGGTTAGGTCTATCCAATTGAGTCCAGAGGCATTCCCCCCCTGTATCGGTTTAAACACACCCCATAATTATGTCCCAATGGAGCAGTATCAGACACATATTCTGACTAGAATTGAGTATGACTATGTCAGGCTACACTAAAATGGCATGCACAATTATTTAAACTGACACACAGAGAGCAAAACCTCTCCTCAAGTCTCCAAAAGTCTAAACACATTTTCTGCTTTACATACATTTTGCAATTGAATATTTGCAATATATGTGCATATGTTGCACTGACTTGTTTCGTGAAAAATAAAAAAAAAAGTGATTTACTAATACTAGAAAAATGTGTTTTACTAATACTAAGACATTTTTTGCGGTGGGTCAGTGATCTTTGAGCCGAGGAGTAAAACATGTATAACATTAGCTTAGTTTTCATGCTGATGCTGTGGCATGTTTTAGCCTTACTTAGTTGTATTTCTTTGTGTGTGTGTGTGTGTGTGTGTGTGTGTGTGTGTGTGTGTGTGTGTGTGTGTGTGTGTGTGTGTGTGTGTATGTGTGTGTGTGTGTGTTGTCTTTGCATGCTTCCTTCCCTCTGTGTGTGAGCATATGTACACACACATAGCCCTTTAAAAAAAGGAATGCCTCTCACTGGTAAGCCTTCCTCTGATAGTTGATGGTTGTGCGTCACGAGCCCATGACTATTTTGAACAAGCATGAGTGAATGTAATGTGTCTTTGTGTGCGCGGGAGAGAGAGAGAGGCGGTCAGTGGAGAAGGGTCTGCATGGGCTCATGGAAAGGGAGAGCAAGATGAATGGCAGGGATCAAAGGGTATGATCTGTAATGCGGTGGACCTGAGAGACACAGAGGACTCCAGTAGGGCTGTAGCACAGTTCCCTCGGAATGAATAAAGTATCTATTTATCTAGCTATCTAGCTGCACACACCTTGGAAACTAGAAATGGTAGTTGTGAATAGCAGCAACTGAAGTCTGAAATATCATCACAGAGGGTAGTTTTTACTACCATTAACGCCAATGCTACTGACAGCTCAGATTGCGTCTTCATTGCTTCTTCTATGGTGTAAAGTAGGTAGCGATAGCCTTTTCACAACAGCGACACCTCTGTTCAGGAGAATATTGCAACTAGTGTCGCGACCACCACGCATGAGTATAAATGGTTACGGCGCTCCTGTGACGTCACATTATCGCGCTACAGGTCGGGAGTGGCGAGTATGTAAGGTGCTTTAGGCAGTGTCTGGTCTGCACTTCACACTCACTCAAGATAGACTGAAGATTGTGAATATTGTGGTGGTGATGATGATGATGCCCATTGTCACCTTTGATCTCCTGTTTGTGTGTGTGTGTGGGGGGGGGGGATTGGCATGTGTGTCAGCTCTTGAAGTTAGCATATCTCTGAGGACATCTCAGCACTGCCCTGCAAGTGGCTGCACTATTCCCTCCACCTCTCATCCTTTAACTAAGTCAGATCAGGACTCTGCATCCCAGTGCCAATCAATATTAATGACTTTCCCTTACAGCCGGATCCAGAGGAACACACAAGGTCAGCGGGGCCGTGGTTGTTACTGCTTTGTTTGTTTTTGCATTCGGTACCTTAGTGAATATGTGAGTTGGTTGAGTGCTCGTCTGCATGCATACATTTTTTTTTATTTCCTTCCCACTCTTACCCTGCAACTTGAGCTCATACTTACTGTTTACACACAAGTTCAGTTCAGTGTGAACTCACATACGGTCACTGCCAGTGGAATTATGCCAGGAGCGACTTGATGTTTAGGGGAATTTTTAAAAAAAAATAAATCACAGAGACCTTTTCAAAAATGCAGCATTCTAAAACAATCTGCTGGCTTGAGCAGACTTACTTTATCTTCATCCTAAGGAGACGCTAAAAGGGCAAGGAAGATAGAGAGGGATGAAGAAGAGGGGATAAGAGAGAGAGAGAGAGGGAGGGAGGAAAGGGAAAGAGCAGACAGGATGTAAAAGGCAGAAAGGGGAAGTGAGTTCAGGAGAGATAGTGAAGGAAAGTGGACACAGAAAGAGCAAAACAAAGTGACTGCATAAAACTAGGAAAAGAGAGAGGGAGAAAGAGAAAGACAAATAGAGAGAAAGAAAGAGAGAGAGAAAGAAAGACATTTTTAAGTTTTCTTTATTATCAGTCAAAAGGAAGCCAACTAATAATACTAATAAAAGCAGCCCATATTAAAACTAGCAATGAAAGCAGTCTATATTAAAGCAACACCAAAGAGTTTTTTTGTACCTTAAAATAATGTTTCCAAAATCGTTTCAGTGGTTCATCAACTTGTAACAGGGTGAACGGCACTTCTGCATTCGCTTCACAGCCCTCTATCGGCTATAACCGCACTATGTAAGTTTGCCAGATCGGGTAGCGGATCTGTAGTTCGATGGAATGAAACATAAGAAACTACAAATTTGACTTGCATCTGATGTTGCAATACATCGTACTTTCATAAATTGTGCAACATATTCTACCTTGTCTATGGACATCGTTATTTGCAAAGCCGGTGCTGGATAAACAAATCAAGTCAAGTCAAGTCAAGTCAAGTCGGCTTTTATTGTCAATTTCTTTACATGCACTGGTCATACAAAGAATTGAAATTTCGTTTCTTACTCTCCCATGCAGACATAGACATGCTTTAAATACAGACATAGACATACTATGGACATAGCCATAGACAATAAACATTAAATTAAAGTGCAAGACTGAAATATAGAACATGTATGTATCAAAATAGAAATATAGGACATATATATATATAAAAAAAAAAAAATAGAGGTAGTTGTGTTGTATATTTCTATAGTCTTAACAGTTACATGAAGTTTAAACTTGTGCTTGTGTGACCTGTATATTTACATTGATATGCAGTATGTAGTAATTCAAGTATATCAGGCTTGATGTGAAGCAGCAACACGTTCGGCTGCGCAGTCACAGTGCAGTTCCACATGGCGGTGTTGGGGGGGGGGGGGGGGGTTTGGTAGACAGGATCCTAGTTTCCTAGGTTCCTGGTTGGCTGGTGGGTGGGGGGGGCTGTCAGTGATGGGAGAGTGGGTAGAGTGTTCAGCATCCTGATTGCTTGGTGGATGAAGCTACTTGCCAGTCTGGTGGTGCGGGAGCGGAGGCTCCTGTACCGCTTTCCAGAGGGCAGGAGGCTGAACAGTTCGTGTGCAGGGTGGGTTGTATCCTTGACAATCATTAGTGCTTTGCGGGTGAGGCGGGTGGTGTAAATGTCCTGCAGGGAGGGGAGTGGTGCTCCAATGATCCTCTTAGCTGTGTTAACGGTGCGCTGGAGGGTCTTCCTGTTCTGATCTGTGCAGCTTCCGCCCCACACTGTGATGCTGCTGGAGACGATGCTCTCGATGGTCCCTCTGTAGAATGTAGTCATGACAGGAGGCGTGGCACTTGCCTTCTTCAATTTGCGCAAGAAGTAGAGGCGCTGCTGGGCTTTCTTCGCCAGTGATGCTGTGTTGGTGGTCCAGGAGAGGTCGTCGCTGATGTGCACCCCCAGAAATTTTGTGCTGCTCACTCTCTCCACAGCATCTCCGTCGATGGACAGTGGTAGTGCGTGTGACAGAGGGAAAGTTCTTTGGTGTTGCATATATTAAGGTACACAAGTAAGGTAGATGTGGAGGAGGGCTGAAGGAGAAATATAAATATCAAATCAGAGAAAATGTTTGTTTGTTTGTTTCAGCACAATTGTTAAAACACATTTTTGAAACCTTCCACCCTTTTCTCCATTCTCAAACTATATTCACAGAATGTCTGACAGTTCTTGCAAAATAAAACACTCGCCTTGAAAGTTTTACTTGTACTCAGAACCAAACAGTGTCAGAGTACCGATCCAGTGTATGATTGAAGTGTTCCCTTAAGTTTTTTGAGCAGTATTATTACTCTTTTGATCCTGTGAGGGAAATTTGGTCTCTGCATTTATCCCAATCCATGAATCAGTGAAATACACACAGCACACAGTGTAAACACAGTGAGGTGAAGGGAGAGGGAGAGAGAGAGAGAGAGAGAGAGAGAGAAGATGCTGTTAAACAGAATCTGCAAGGCTTTTTGTCTACGGTTATGCCAGCCGCCACATA
>NC_055967.1:20356440-20371440 GCF_018492685.1 Alosa sapidissima
AGATAGGACTCGAAACACTTTTCAAATTGCCCCGAGGAAAAATAAATAAATATAAATATATATATATATATGTATGTGTATATATATATATATATATATATATATATATATATATATATATATATATATATATATATAAGTATATATACAGTATATACACAGCTTCAATAGTAGTTATAGTACTGCTAAGTTGACACTGATAGAAGAATGAGGGAAGGGAATTCATAAAAAGCAAGTGCATACCATTTACCAGCTTATTTGTTTTTAAAGGTCTCCTCGTGAAACCGTTTAATACGTGTTCCTTTCGAAATACTATAGCTCACTCCAAGTTGCATATGCATGCTGACCTTGAGGATGACCAATCTGAGGTTATTTACATGTTACCATTATTTATTTATTACCTTTCTTTGTTAGCAAATGTGTGTAAATGTGTGTGTTTGTGAGAGGGTACTGTATATGCATGTTGAAGGCTCTTCTGTGCCTTACTGTAAATGTGTGTGCTGATACGTTCGTGAGCGAATGAATAAGTGCATTTACACGTACTACTACTACACAGAGAGGATGCCTAATGGAGCTTAGCACATCCCTTTTATTTTTAAAAAAGCCAAAAAGCCCCATTCTAATGGCTGTGGACAGTAAAATGGAGTGCCTGGTAGCCGCTACTTAAACATTCACCCTGCGCTGGGAGAGCCTTTTTATAATGCCAGCCAACCATAAAGGTCATCTGCACCACTGCAGCCGTGAGGCCGACCACACCACTTCCCACAATGCCTTACTAGCTGTTTATTACACCAATCACAGCCGTGATTTACCAATACTTCCATGGATTTACCCTAGCACCTGTCAAAGGCCACACCCGCCCCCGAGCAAGCCAAGACTCCCAACCCCAACCTGCCAATCATCGTCCAGCAGGGGTGGCAAGGGGAATTCTAAAAGACTGCTGAGAAAAGCTTATAGGAAGAAGAGCACATCACAAGAACACAAAGCTCTCCCAGTTCATTAAAATCAGCATTCATTTGTGATATTCCCTCAAACCAACCATTCCCTAAAAACATCCCTTAAAGTGCATCAAGAGGCACTTCACTTGTACACTCCTCATTTCAGTTTAATGTAATGGTGTTTTGAAGTCAACTTCCTAATTATCCCTGAATGTAGTCTCCATACTCAATCTACTCAAAAGCACGAGATGATGGCGTATCCATTGAGTGTGCTGTGCTGCCAGATATGGGGAACGCCAGACAGGCAGTAATATGAGCACTTTAGAGATCGAAGATAAAAAATAAAAAAAAACTCAGTACATGTGAAGACTTCTGTGGGGCAAACAGACTTCCTGCCTATGTTTATCTTTCTCTATTTACCCTGTAGTTTCTCAATTTTCTTTTTGAGTGGTAAGGTAGAAAATTAAGTCTCTGTTTTAAAAAAATATATATTTTATTGTGACCTTTCACAACTACAGTGTGTTTGCCATCCCCTCCATTTTTTATTTTGCTAATTCTCACTCGTTCTTCGCCTCTTTCCTTTTCCCTACCTCCCCTCACACTGCTGCAGAAATAGTCTAGTCTATTACTGGTGCCTTCGCTAAACAGCTGCCTCTTTGTCCCCTGATGTCTAAGCAGTGAATAGGCAACATGAAAGGTGCTCTCTAAAAGCCCTGGACCCAGAACATGATAAATGTCAATGGTACTGCCCTACTCGCAAGCTCCCTGGCTTTCTCTCTCTCTGTCTCTCTATCTCTCTTTCCTTCCTTCTCTCTTTCTCTCCCTCTCCCTCCCTCCCTCCCTCCCTCCCTCTCTCTCTCTCTGTCTCTCTAACTCTGTCGCTCTCCCCCTCCCTCTCTCTCTCTCTCTCTCTCTCTCTCTAACTCTGTCTTTCTCTCCTCTCTCTCTCACTCTCTCTCTGTGTTTCCCTCTCTGTAATAAGACAAACTGCCACCACACTGCACCGCGTTAAGAGTCTGCCACAGACACAGAGAGAGAGAGAGAGAGAGAGAGAGAGAGGGAGGAGACAGAGAAAGAGAGAAAGAGGAGACAGAGTGAGTGAGGGAGAGAGAGAGAGAGATTGGGGGAAAGAACAAGAGAGAGAGGGGGCATTGGAGACGAGTATGACCACTGGATAAAAAGTGAGGCCATTTTCTGACAGAGTGAGGTTGCAGAAACAAGACCACTGAGAGACCAATAAGCTTATAACTTAGTCACCAGTTCATATTGTAGAAGGTGGTGGGTATTTTTGAGATGTGGGGTTGATAGATAGGTCTGTGTCTATTCTTGGCTTGTTTTCCCGTGTGTTTGATTTCAATCACATTCTCTCTACGGGTAAATGTTATGCTGTTAGTGCAGTTGCTCTGTCTGCACACACACACACACACACACACACAGACGGCAGTGTTTGTGCTGGCTGTGGTCAGCTTGAAGAGTGTCTCGCCGCCAGTAACCTTGATGGATATGTGTGATAAGAGCTGTGGCCTCCAAGCCAGAAAGATAAGCACAGCCGCAAAGACACACACACACACACACACACACACACACACACACACACACACACACACACACACACACACTACGGCAGTACGTCAAATCCCTGTAAGACTGCCATGTCACTGAGCGATGCAGACAAAATCTGATAATCCCAGTTTTCTTAGGTGTGTGACTGAAATCTTGAAGTCAGTGAGTTGCAGATGAGAAGAATGGAAGAGAAGAGTAAAAATAAGAGTAAAAAAGAGAGAGAGACAAATAAGGGATGACGAAGGTGGAGAAATACAGGAATAGGTATGGAGTGATATTTCCGAGAAACTGACAGGGAGGGAATGTAAGGAAATGTGAGAATACAAGAGCTCTAGAGCAGAGAGAGAGAGAGAGAGAGAGAGAGAGAGAGAGAGAGAGAGAGAGAGGAACATTATTCAAGCTGGAGAATGTACTTGAGGGTTAGTGTATGAGTCAGTAAGGTAGACAGGGAACAGGAACACTTCTAAGTAGCTTTGTGACTAACATGTTCAAGGCCAGGTTGAAATGGCACAGAGTCCGCCTCCTCTCAGTGCCAGAGAGAGACTGAACGTATGGAGGCTTATCAGCCCTCTGCATCCTCCACGCAGCGTCAGACACATCCAGGGGGGCTTTGATCAAGCACAGCAAAGCCAGTGGCACAACTCCACGGGTAAAGCAGACCCCGCAGATAGCTATGCACTGAAGGGCTCAAACCTGTTTGCATAAGCCTCTGAGCAGCCACAGGGAAGGCATTAATCTGAAAGATGATTTTATCATGAGGCCAGTTGTTTACTTGTTGCCATGGTATAACTCAAAGTACAAATGTTGTAAATGTGATGTAATACACTGTTCCATTATATGCATGCCATGTTCCAAGATGTTTCTTGAGACAGTGGCCCTCATTTACGAAACAAACGTATGACATAAAACAGGCATAGGATAGGTGGACGGTCATTTCCAATGTAAAGCCTTGGTATTTATTAATCTGATCGTGAGCGGAGGCTACGCTCAAATCTCACGTCAAGTCTCAACTCTTGTATGGAAGTTTTGAGTTGCCATGTTCTTACGATGCAGCATAGTAAATCGGATGAGGATTGGAAAGTGCTATATTAAATAGAATGTAGTCTATTAGACCAAAGACTTTTCCTGCACATTTGTAGCCTATTTTCCGCAATGTACCATGGGTCATGCATTTTGTTTTCTTATGCACAAAACAATATGCTGCCCTTTACATGCTGGCCAATTTTCTGACTGGTTCAGCTGGACGTGCAACGTCACCTTGGCTATCTCAAAGTCACACAAATGTATTTTTTGGACATACTATGCACCTCCATGTCATAAATTATATGGGTGAGACCTCTAATATAGATTATAGATATAGAATATATAGGGACATTATATTTAAATTAGGCTTATTTTCAGCTGCCACATTCACAACACCTGTCCATTCTTATGCTGGAATTGAAGTGATACGAACGTTTCATGAATCGCACATGTGCCCCGTCTTAACTTGATTCCTCAGATAAGCGGTGGTCTCTCGATTGATAAATGAGGGCCAGTGTCTCTCTCTCATGATTCAGTCAGAATGACTCACAAGGGACGGTACAATCTAGTCTTCACCAACCAGTGACCACTGAGAGGAAGTTGGTCT
The DNA here is from genome assembly GCF_018492685.1 of Alosa sapidissima. NCBI lineage: Eukaryota > Metazoa > Chordata > Actinopteri > Clupeiformes > Clupeidae > Alosa > Alosa sapidissima. The sequence goes on from NC_055967.1 coordinate 20,360,572, forward strand.
CTTAACTAATGAAATAGGGGGATGCTGGGTTCACTGCCATGTCCAAGTTGTTTCAAAAGGAAGCATGAGAAACTGAAGGATGGGAGACGAGCAGCACCGAAGTGACTTTATATAACAGTCCTATATATCCTGAAATGGATTTAATCAGCACTTGTGAAAAGGCTTTAGGTTGGAGATTGAAAAGCTTCTTCTATTTGAAAACATATATCCGAATGCTGTCGAAGGTTAACAAGCCTTTATTTGTACTGATGCACCACCCACTGGAGCTTACTGTGAATTGTGCACTACACAGCACCTGATGACATTGCCATGGTGACACAATTTGAGTAGGGTGATGAAACTTCTCATTGGTCGATGAAGCAAGTAGCCCACACATTTGGCCAATAGTAATCAAATGGTCTGGCTTTAATTAGTGCTCAAGAAGTGTGGCGTAACATGATGCTTGTGTAAGTGTTTCGTGAGATGTGACTGGTGCTAGACTCGTAGTCCCTGTGCCCCAACAGGGTTCTCCCCAGCCACGTCAGGAACGCTAGGCTCAGAGGCATTAGTCTATTAATGGACTTAACTCAGGGTATTGTTTACCCAACGCAGACCGTGTCAAATTTGCATGTTAGATTTGCCTAATGCCGTCTATTAATTAATTACCTCTTTTTGTTTATTAATTTCTGCCTCAGTTTAATTAAAGGCTGAGGGAAAGCTCAGGAGCATTGCTGACTCATGTTCTTAATGAAAGCGTTGGGATGCCTGTGGGATGGTTGGTGTCTAGGCATCTAGGCATATATATGCAGGCCCACACACACACACACACACACACACACACACACACACACACACAGATGCGCAGACAGAGAAACAGATAATCAAACGTACTTATACCAAAGGAATAAAACAAGTCCTGCATGTACCTGGTCTGTGGTGTTGAGCATCTCTAAGCAGCTTGGAAAAGATTCAAGAGGTAGCTTTTACTGAGGACCCTTAGAAGGGAATGTCTCCGAAATGGTGTCCTACTGTAGCTGTCCACTTAGGCTGCCCCACAGAAGCAAAACGTGTCTTTACCAAGATATGACTCGTATTTCATACAAAACCCACTTACAATAGTATTACAGATACTGTATGCTTTATGAACATGTGGCTGCTTTCAGCTTATGCTTTTCTCATATTTCTCATGCCTCTAACTCACCAACTTCAGTACCAGTAAGCATATGAGAGAAGCTCAGAGATCAGTACCAGTAAGCATAATATGAGAAGCTCAGAGATCAGTACCAGTAAGCATAATATGAGAAGCTCAGAGATCAGTACCAGTAAGAAAGTAGCTCAGAGATCAGTACCAGTAAGCATATGAGAGAAGCTCAGAGATCAGTACCAGTAAGAGAGAAGCTCAGAGATCAGTACCAGTAAGCATATGAGAGAAGCTCAGAGATCAGTACCAGTAGGCATATGAGAGAATCTCAGAGATCAGTACCAGTAAGCATATGAGAGATGAAGCTCAGAGATCAGTACCAGTAAGCATATGAGAGAAGCTCAGAGATCAGTACCAGGGTTCTAAATTAACACCCGCCAACCCGCCAAATGCGGGTTAAAATTAATTTTGGTGGGTGTTAATAAAAACTTACTAGCCCGTTTGGCTGGTGATGCATGAGGCATTATGTGCTCTCGGTCATATATCCCCCCTGGCAGTAGGCCTACTTCCAACATTACATTTCCCATGACCACTGTGCCGTAATGCTACGTGATACGCCCATTGACTGCGCGCAGATTGGAGTGAAACCAGCGCGAGAGACTGAAACGAACGGAGCATCTACCAGAAAACTCAAGGAATTAGAAGAACGAACAGAGCCAGAGCAGGGAGCATAGACTGAAGCAGGAGGGAGTTAGCCAGTAAAGTAAAGTAAAAAGTACATAACACATGTACATAACACAAATACATAACACGTAACGAAATATTAACGCAATTAACGCATTGTGTTTACCTAGCCTATTTCCTTTGTGGGAGGCTGATGTCATGTAGTGGAGGCCGCAAAACCTGAAGCAGCAAGATCGCTTATTTTATTGTCTATAGCTGAAGATGGAGAGGAACGTGAGAAGCTTGTATAGGCAAAAATTATCAGTTTTAAAAAGTTGCCTGATCAGTGATCACCACCACCACCACACGCATCACGCACTGTGCGTAGAGACAGAGGAGGGACCAATATTTAGCCAATAAATAGTAGGCCTAGCTGGACTGCAAACTGTTTTTTACTCTTGTTAGAGAAAGGATACAATGTAAACATGCACCAACAGCATGCTACATAAAGGTGATACTTTTCGGGTCCTCTCTATAAAGATCCAACTTGAACGTAGGCCCTATAATGCTACAGCATTTAATTGAGAACGCGTCTGAGCACACGTGAGTGGGAGAGAAAACGAGTAGCAGCTTCCAGCTGGCTTGTCATTGTTGATGATTATTGATATCTCCTTTTTATTAAGTTAAGATTAAACTAAATGCGGCGGTGGTTGGGACAGACTTATGGGGGCGAGAAGAGGAATGGAGCAGGGGATGAGGATATCGACAGAGAAATAGATATAGATAGTATATCCATGGCAACAATGTTAATAAAGATCAAATGCATTCAGTGACACTCATCTCATAAACTCATATATTATCTTATTTTTACCGGAAGCAAATTGGCTAGCAGAAATTCTGATTGGCTAGTAACTTTAGAAAATCAAAAAAGTTAATCAAGAACCCTGATCAGTACCAGTAAGTATATGAGAGAAGCTCAGAGATCAGTACCAGTAAGCATATGAGAAAAGCTCAAAGATCAGTACCAGTAAGAGAGAAGCTCAGAGATCAGTACCAGTAAGCATATGAGAGAAGCTCAGAGATCAGTACCAGTAAGCATATGAGAGAAGCTCAGAGATCAGTACCAGTAAGCATATGAGAGAAGCTCAGAGATCAGTACCAGTAAGCATATGAGAGATGAAGCTCTGTGGGGGGAAATAGAGAGAGAAGACCTGTGAGTTGTGTTCCTCTGCAGTGGGTGTCGCTCCTATGCCCTGAGACTGGACCGGCTGCCCAGCGGGAGCGGTGTGAGCTGTGCTCTCCTCACAGACCTGTGAAATTGGACCCTAATTAGGGCTCTAAGGGTGTGTAATGAGTGAGTCCTCTACCTGGGCCAGTGTAGATGAAGAGATGTAATTATCCTCCTCCATCACTCCGCCCAGGGAATGACTTGAACTCTGTCGTCTGTGTCTGTGTGTGCGTGTTTGAAAACATCAGAGCTGCCGCTGGCTCTTTCAGTCATGGGGACAGAGAGAAGGGATACAAGCGAGGCTGTGTGTGCACGCGTGTGTGTGTGTGTGTGTGTGTGTGTGTGTGTGTGTGTGTGTGTGTGGGAGAGCGATGTATTAGGGAAATGTATGCCAAGGGCAATTATAATGTTAGCTGTTTGAATTTGCGTCTCCCTTTATTCTGCGTGAGAGGAAAAGTGGAGGGCAAGCACAAAGCCACAGATAGATATAAAAGAGAAAAGGAAATAAAGAAGAAAAGGAAATAAAAGAGAAAGAGAGGTAAGCTCCTAATTAGCTGATACTCTACCTCACCCCTAGTTGGTGGGGGGCACTGAAATGTTCATATTTAGCATTTAAGACTAATATAGCGCATCTATCACCAGATTATACACACATTAATGATATATGCCCCAGTCAGTCTATCTTCACAGTCAGAAAAACAGGACATGTGAAAGACTTTTATAATGGAGAAAGACACAGCTAATTATGCAAGTATGTAAACCTGTGGTATAAGATCGCTTTGGTTGTTGAAATTGATTCAGTCTCTTTAAATGTATTAGTAGACACATGTGTCAATGAAATGCTAGTGGAGTGTTAACATCAGTGGAGTTCGATATGAATGTCAGTCACCCGAAAGGTGACAGGCACTGACCTCTCAATAACTGTGTGTGTCTGTGTGTGTGTGTGTGTGTATATGTATGTGTGTGTGTGTGTGTGTGTGTGTGTGTGTGTGTGTGTGTGTGTGTGTGTGTGTGTGTGTGTGTACACGTTTGTTATACAGAGAGATACATCCATACTCAGGTGGATCACAGAGGTCTGATTGGCAATATTGATGAGGAGATTTTCAGCCGTGAAAAATCAATTTGAAGATGAAGGCATGAGCAGAGACATGTTGATCTTTTCTCGCTCAGTTGGGAGACGTGAGAGGAGTTTTAACTGCTCTGAATCAAATATACCAGAACACGTACACACTTGTGTTGCTGGTGCTGGTTTGTTTTTTAAAATATATGGAATGTATTAGAAAGTGCACATTGTTACTTGCAATATTTGTAAAACAGTGTCAAAATATTTCATTTTGATTATTACAGCTTAAACCCCACCACTTTCAGTGCATATACAAATATAATGACTGTTTGGTGATGCAGAATTCAGATGCAAGTACTAATGGTCTTTCTGCTCTCTCCCCCCCTCTGCTCGTGAGCTGGAATGTGTGTGTTATGGACTCTCTACCAACTCACAGCACCACTGGCACTTTCATTAGACTCACAGAGGGAGACATATCACTCAAACACACACACACACACACACACACACACACTCACACACACACACACACACACACATACTAGGGATGTAATGGTATGAAAATTTAACCTCACGGTTATAGTGACCAAAATTATCACGGTTTTCGGTATTATCACGGTATTTCTAAAAGTGTGTTCAATATGTTCAGAAAGCACAGATAGGCCTACACAAGCTGAAATAGTTTCAAAAAGTGTCCCCTTCACTGTTTTCTTCATGTTTAATTGGCTATGTGCTTATAGCTTAACTTACCCTACCATAACTTGGAGTTTGCTATTTCTGTTATTTGGATGCAATGAGTGAGACCAAAGTAAGCGTTCAAAATAAAACTTTATGCTACTGTATTCTCCTGATAACGTGAGTGGAATGGATTTAATGTGGACTTGAACATAAAAAGACGCAGAGTGGCTACATGGTACAGTGCACATTTTGCGGTGAAAAAGTTCCGCCTTTTAAAATAAGGTGTAGCCTAATCTGAATTGTAGTTAAAACCAAGTTAAGTTCAAATCAATTGTTCCAGTTTTGTTCCATTGTACCAGGCCTACTGTATGTCAAAAGCAGGCTTGGATGAAGCTGGGAGGGATTAAACACACGGTTTCCACACCGCGGTAATCAACAGTGATAATCATGATGTTTGAAATGAAAACGGTAATTATTATCGTCAACTTTTTTATCGCGGTTTACCATTATACCGGTAATCGTTACATCCCTAACACATACACACACAAAGATACACTCACACACACTTGGAGTGTATGCAAACACACACTTAGTGAACCCTGGGTTAGAACCCTGTTTAATGTATATATCTATCTATCTATCTATATTATCTATCTATCTATCTATCTATCTATCTATCTATCTATCTATCTATCTCATGTATATATCTATCTATCTACTGTATCTATCTATCTATCTATCTATCTATCTATCTATCTATCTATCTATCTATATACTGTATCTATCTATCTATCTATCTATCACATCCACACATATGCACCCCCCTGCTATCTATCCATCTATCTATCTATCTATCTATAGATATCTATCTATCTATCTATCTATCTATCTATCTATCTATCTATCTATCTATAGATATCTATCTATCTGTCACTCGATTGCACACACACACGCACCCACGCACGCACACAGCTGTCGTTCAAAGCCTAAGCCAGTATTTTGTATGAGCTTAGCTAAATGTCGTGCTGCACCATACCAAAGTTCAGTCAATGCCTTCTGTTTCTTACAAACAGCCCAGATTATGTATGCGGTTGTTCTTGGGAATCATTTATGCAGCATTTGGTATTTACCTTAATGGCAGCCTAGTGAGTGCCCATACTGCCCTGTGCTATTCTCGCTAGTGGAAATGTGGTTCTCCGAATCAGATGATTTTCATGAGCATGCCATTAATTATTAATGTATTGACCCCTGCAGTAGAGCTGCAAGTGTTTAGGAGAGAAGGGGAAAAGCAACAGTGTAGCATTTACAGTGAAATATAGCCTCTCAAAGCCAACAGTGTGATTTGTGTCCCCCGAAATCCCATTTATTGCATGGCATATGCTGCCTACATTGCTGCCTACATGCTGCTTCACATTGAATCAGCTCCTTTTGCCGATTCCTGTAGCTATGCTTTAGGTGCAACATAAAAAGTTGTTTTCCTGGTATTGAGACCAAGCATACAATGTCATGTCAAAGGTACCTAATTCTAATTCTAAGGGCTATTGCTGTGGCGTTGTAACTTTTGTGACAGCTTACCAAGCTCTGATTTGTGAGTTAGGAGAGCTGTACGCTAAGTAAAAATACTGGGTAACACTTTACGGTAAGGGTACATGAATTATCATGAATTCATGCATGAATTAATTCATGATTTATGCATTACTTCACTAGTTACAGTTTTTCTCAGTCGCTTTGGTGCTTTTCTCACATCACTATTAACATTTGCACAGCAGTTAGTGCAATTCTCAAAACAATTAGTGCAAACTGCAAAACCTAGTGGATGACCTGCAAAAGCACGTCACTTGCTCAAAATGGATAGTCCATTCCTCAAAAGCAGGTATTCATGTCAATGAAACTATCAGTGTCATCAAAATGAGAAGTCTTGACACCATCGTTTATGAACAAGATAGTCAAATGGCTTTGTCATGTTTTCATTATGACAGTTCTCTCAGTGTTTTCCAATGCAAAAAAAGGTCAGGACTCGGTGACACTACCTGAACATGCTCAAGACAGCACTATACAGTACTTGTACAGCCATTTGAAAACTACAGTAAAGTTACACATTGCTGTAGTTAGGTGAATAAGTGAGTACAAGACACTGAATACGTACATTTTTACTGTATGCTCTTTGCAATTCTACAGCATTGTGACAGAATTTGATAACTAGTTCAACAATTTTGTATGTAATGACTCAAGCAATGAAATGAAGACTATTAGTTTTATTGGGAACGACTATTCAGCATTCATAAGTATAGTTCATTTTGACTGACATGACATAAGCAAATGATAATGTTAAAAAACAGCAGAGAATTGTATGAAAGCAACTGATACATGTCCAAAAGTATTTGCAATTTGTTCAGAGGAAGGAGAAATTGCTACTATGATGTGCACAAATGACTAAATGTTGTGGAGGTTGAACTAATAGTTATGAGAATTTTAATTCTGATCTGAAAAAAGCACCAAAGCGACTGAGAAAAACTGTAATGTATTGTTCATGTATGATATTATGAATGAGAATGAACTCGTGTAAATTCCTGATTATTCATGAGATATTAGGGAATGAAGTAATACATACATCATGAATTAATTCATGCACGAATTCATGATAATTAATGTACCCTTACCGTAAAGTGTTACCAAATACTGTATACTGACTACAGTCGCCTGCACTCCGCCGTGTCAACTGTTGCTGTTGCCGAGTGTGTCTTTTTGAAAAAAAAAAACCTCTATAAATGGGTCTAGTGGTGCACAACTGTTATAAGTAATTTATTGGAAAGTTCTATCTTAATTTCTAGGTTAAACATTATTAATCCTGGGCTGTTCCTAACATAAACCTTGGATAACTATAATTGTAACTGGAATTAATGAGAAATACAGATTTATTTGCCTTACCTTCAGAGAAAGTAAACAGTTCTATCGAGTCATTAGTAGCCTAATCCGCTTAACAACTACATGGTTCTTAATAGTGGAGGTTTTTCTTGGTATTTACACTGTAGTTCCTCTGTATTGAATAACAATTACCTCTATAATTTATTGGTAATAATTGAGGTGTTTCTTAGTATTTCACCTGTAGTTTCTCCATATATACCTTCAGGTTACCTGTGGCAATTGCAATATACTAATATCCGACATCCTATCCTGCAAAAAGTAATTACATGGAGGGGTATTATTGCATCTACTGTACTATCGTAGCCCATAGTTTTCATTGGTATAGAAAAACAAACAACCTCTCTTTAGACATATTTTAGGTATTATAATAGGGTTTTAATGTTTCATTAGTTTAGCTAATCAGAACTGTTTATATTAAGATTAAGCATATGTCTAGGTGGATGTATTTGTGTGTGTGTGCGTGCGTGCGTGCGTGCGTGTGCGTGTGCGTGTGTGTGTGACACATGTGTGTGGACTATATTGTGTCACTTCATTAAAATCCTCCCTCATCAAGGCCCCCCCCACCCATCCGCTGTTTCCTCTTTCGATGAGGTACAAATCGCACCTAATCAGCCATGGTGACATTTTGTGGCAATTACTGCCTCTCTTCCCCTCTCTTTCACACACACACACACACACACACACATACACACACACACACACACACACACACATACATGCCTCTCTTCCCCTCTCTTTCACACACACACACACACACATGCCTCTCTTCCCCTCTCGCTGTCTCTCTCAAAGATGACAGCCCCCCCCACCCCCCACACACACACACACGCACACACACATGCTTATACACGCGCATGTTCACACACAATGTTCACACAAAATGTCATAGTCACAATGACACTCAGGCACAGGCACAGACACACGCACGTATGCACGCAAGCACACATACACATGCACAGACAAACACATGCAGACATATACACACACACACACACACAGAGGGGTAGTGGGTGATGCGAGCAGGGTGGGGAGGAAGAGGGGTTGACCCCATCTGCTGGGGATCAGAGCCTCCATCTTCAATCAGGGCCCATTCACTGCTGTCAGCTTCATCTGCACACTGCCAACCCACACACTAATTACACCTGTGTGTGTGTGTGTGTGTGTGTGTTGTGTGTGTGTGTGTGTGTGTGTGTGTGTGTGTGTGTGTGTGTGTGTGTGTGTGTGTGTGGGCTGAGTATGTGTGTGTGTGTGTGTGTGTGTGTGTGTGTGTGTGTGTGTGTGTGTGTGTGTGTGTGTGTGTGTGTGTGTGTGTGTGTGTGTGTGTGTGTGGGCTGAGTATGTGTGTGTGTGTGTGGGCTGAGTATGTGTGTGTGTGTGTGTGGGCTGAGTGTGTGTGTGTGTGTTGGAGGATGGGCTGAGTATGTGCCTGAGAGGTCTGTATCCCCACTCTGCCATATGTCTGCAGCATATGAGCGCCCCATTGACACGGCCTGCAGGGGGTGTGGGCACCATACTGCAATATACCATCAGCATCTGTCCACTCTCTCTCTCTGTCTGTCTACGCACACACACACACACACACACACACACACACACACACACACATACACACACACACACACACACACACACACACACACACACATACTTTCTCTCCCTCTTTCTCTCTCATCTGCCATTCCCTCCCTCGGTACCCACTCACTCTCTCCATCTCTCCTCTCCCAGTCTGGAAGGGTTTTATTTTCACCCCAGAGTGAAAGATGGAATGGACATTTGATCATTTAAGGGTGTGTGTGTGTGTTTATATTGTGTGTGTTTGTGTGTGTGTGTGTGCTTGTGTGTGAATTGTTGGGCGGTGGTCACACAGGTTCTGTTTTGGACCATTCTCCATCTCTCTACTTAGTTCTCCATTTCCAGGGAGTCATCCATCTTCCTCCTCCTCTCCTCTTCCTCTTCCTCCTCCGTTCTCAAGTCCTGCTCTCCTCCCTGCGTCTCCTTAACAGATGTGAGAGGCTGTGCTGGGAGGGTGTTGAGGAGAGGCCCCGGTGGTGCTAGTTACATTAGTACCATTGTCCTGATTACTTGAGCAGCCTCCTGGCATCTGCGTCACTCTCTCCTCCTGTAATGGCCCCGTCTGCAGGTTTATGAGTGCAGTAACGGAGCTGATTATTAGACATTTTGCAAAATAATGGGCACATTTGCTAATGTTCTTGCGCCCTTTGAAAAAGCACTGGCTATGGACAATGAGTATGATTTTACTGTAGTCCCTCACTTAGTCTTCTTCCTTTTCCCTTCCAGTCATGCATGCACTAATACTCTCTCTCTCTCTCTCTCTCTCTCTCTCTCTCTCTCTCTCTCTCTCTCTCTCTCTCTCACAAACACACACACTCTCCCTCTCTCTCTCTCCCTCTCTCTCACAAACACACACACTCTCTCTCTCTCTCTCTCTCTCACAAACACACACACTCTCTCTCTCTCTCTCTCTCTCTCTGCCCTCTCCCTATCTCTCCCTCTCTTTCTCTCTGTCCCCTCTCTCTCTCTGTCTTTCTCTCTGTCTCTCTCTCTCTCTCTCTTTCTCTGTAAATGTGCACGTCTACAATCTTAATAGATAACATGGAAATAGCTTCCCTCTAAGTTATGTGCATTTGTCGATAACTGTTATGTGTTGTGGTCAAGGGAAATTAAATCATTTGAATTCGAATCAGTTTGCTGAAAGTCCGCTGCTCATTTAACTGATTTACATGTCTAGAGATTTTGGCCTTCATTTAGATAGGAACGTAAAGAGTGATAGGAAGCGATTGGGAGAGAGAGAGAAAGAGGGGGGGGGTGAGGTGGGATTGAGAGAGGGGGGGGGTTGGGAGAGAGGGGGGGGTGAGGTGAGATTGAGAGAGAGAGAGGGGGGGTATAGTGGGATTGGGAGAGAGTGAGAGGGGTGAGGTAGGATTGGGAGAGAGAGGGGTGAGGTGGGATTGGGAGAGAGAGGGGTGAGGTAGGATTGGCAGTGTTGGGAACGTTACTTTAAAAAAGTAATTAGTTATAGTTACTCACTACTTGTTCCAAAAAGTAACTGAGTTAGTAACTGAATTACTCTATGATAAGAGTAACTCGTTACCAGGGAAAGTAACTATTTGCGTTACTGTTACAAAAAAAAAGTTGCTAAATGTCAAAGAATTTTGATTTTTTGAGCAGTTT
>NC_055967.1:20376440-20378940 GCF_018492685.1 Alosa sapidissima
AACATATATGATTAGGGAGGTTCAGAGATTTCTAAATGACCCAACACACATCCTAAACCTGGAATTTGAAATGCTACCCTCAGGCAGACAGTTCAGGATGCCAAACTGTAGACAGAATCGATACAAGAATTCAATCATTTCATTAAGATGCCAAATCATAACAGACAGCAGTATGTGGATGTCTCTATTAGGTTTTCAGGTGTTTATTTGATCTATCTGTTGGCTTAACTACCTATCGGTCTCATCTGATGCTGGTCTCATCAGATACTGTTGTCCATTTCTATCTCTATTCCCAACGACATGCTGACCCGTACTCAGTAGGCCTGTGTGAAATTTGAGCTTTAACGTATAGGTGGCGTGCACTGGTGTTATATATCTTGTATATGAAATATGCTGTGAAGAGTGTGGTGCAGTGGCTTGGAGAAGAGTATACTGTATGTATGGACTCACTGTATAATGTATAAGGTATGTTGTGTATAATGTATGTTTTGATTCTGTCAGTTACACTGGGTTTTATAACTCTCTGCGCCCCCATCAGGCCGGTGGTGGTAGTGCCGTGGTTGTGGGGTTTTGAGCAGAGTGAGGGCTCATCACTGTGGCATAATGGCGGCAGGTGAATCTGGCGTTTAAAAGTGGACTCCTCCTTCTCTCTCTCACTCTCATTTTGATTTTTCACATACTGAACTATGCACGCAGACACACACCCAGCTTGTATGATTTTGCCTTATTTTATGTGACGCAGTGGCTTCGAGCCCAAGAGGAAGTTCCCCTTTGGGACAATAAATAAACCTGTCTGCATCTTCAGAGGCGATTCTAGAGTCTGTGGGGACCCCAAGCAAAAATTCCAAGGGGGCCCTATCGCCAAGTGTTATCAACATTATGTTATATCACCATTAGGTTATTATGTTAAATAATAAAAATACAAAAAGCATATTTTAAAAATTATTATATTTTGACATGTATCTCACCACTGCAACCTGGCAGCTCGACGTGCCTTACATATGTGTGTAGAGCAGACTGTCCTGAATCTGGCAATATCATTGCCATGGTGGAGGGATTCTCTGGGGCTGAGCAATTTACAGACATATGTGGTGTGCGCCTTACAGAAATAAAGGGCATTTTTTTATTTAGTGATGAAAAATGACCTTTCTGCGCTCCATATCTGTGACACGAACTGATCTGACCTGACCTGGCTTGACCCGAGTTTGCGTGTTAGCCTGTGCCTATGGTGTATGCACTCATAATGATTCTCTACAACAACTTGTACAAAGTAGAGGCAAAAAAGGGGTTTCTTTGTTGAAAAATTTGGGATGCAATGTGAGCCTTGAATTGGATGCCATGCAGGAATTTGCTAGGATCTCAAAATCAGATTATGAACATGCTTTGCCATAGAGAAACACACAATAGCGTTGGATTATAAACATGCTTTGCCACAAAAACAGACAAAAACGTGGGGTAAGTCCAGCTATATGAAGTTATTATTTTGCTGTCACTTTGTCTGTTTTATAACCCAGAAGGATGTGCTTGGTATCAAATGATAGCTCTGTGTCTCCTCTTTCATCTGACATGCGTGGCATATCCGATCACGGGTCCGCGAGTAATTCAAACGAGTAATGGGTGTGCAGCGTTGGTTTGTGTACATGACGTTATTATTTTGCAGTCACTTTGTCTGTTTTTATAAGCCAGGAGGATCGATATACATGGTACCAATGGATAGCCTTGTGTCTCCTCTTTCATCTGATATGCTTGCCATATCTATGCGATCACGGTTTCGCGAGTAATTTAAACGAGAGTAATAGGTGCGCAGGTGAACACAGAGAAGTATAGACTATATGATGCAATTTGATTTAATTTCATTATTATTTTTTTTCATACTTGATTGTACAGACAAGTGCGTAGTCTCGTTGGAAAGCCCCACTTCTGCTCTGTCACGCAATAAAGGTTTCATCTCGCTGCGATTAACAGTTCCGGAGCAATGTAACAAAGGGTGTGTTTTTTGATAACCTGACTCTTGCCAGATGAATTTAGTTCCGCCTAGCTCATCCAACCAATCCATTGGAGTGTTGCTTCAGAAGGATGGGCCTAATCAAAAAATGCTTGCATATGATTGAATAAGCCACTTGTTCGTCATCTATTGACGTGCTACTTCAACCACTCACATCGAAGCCAACCCGTGACGCTGATAACAGTCTCACAGTCGCTTCTACGCTATGTCACATCTATGAAACTCCCACCCTGCGATCTGATTGGCTGTACCATAAAATCGGTTGCAGAAATCACTCTCAATGGAAGACGTCCCAGATGGATGTGAGTGAAGCTAGGCGGAGCTAAGCGGAACGAAATTCATCTGGCGAGAGTCAGGTTAGTTTTTTGACGCACTTTGCGTCAATCGGGTTCTAAAAAAGTAACGCGTATGCTTGGTCCTTACTGCATCGCGATTAACATGTTATGGCTGACAGCCCTAATACAAACATAACGTTAACCATCTCCTTGCTTAACT
>NC_055967.1:20386440-20396392 GCF_018492685.1 Alosa sapidissima
GTGTGTGTGTGTGTGTGTGTGTGTAAATGTGCCTGTGGCTCATGCCCTCTCTGGGCAGGTGCATTTGAGCACATGCATCTTGACTGCGCATCGTTAGCGTAATCAGAGTCGTAATGTGTTGAAGAAGAGAAGGGCCCGCATGTGTTTGCCCTTGAGATTGAATGGATGGCATAATCACCCGCCTCCTCTGAAAGCTACTGTCCCGCTGATTGGCCTCCGGGAACGACTCCGAGACACATGGAGCTCGTTATTAAGGTGCAAACTGTGATTGCAGCTCACCATAGCACTGCTAGACGAAGGGGGATTTGTAACCGCCATGTTAATGAAACAATTTGAAGGAGAATCATCTCTCCTGCTGTTGGTGTCCCAGACACACACACACACACTGTGTGTTCGGAACATCCCCTCATTGACTACATGCACTTCCAGTGCACTTTTGGAACGTCTTTTTTCTCAACATATACAGTAGTGCACTAGGTAGAGAGGGAGTGGGTGTTCTTACACAGGGACAGACATCTTAGACGATCATGTCTGCCTTTTCCTGGAAGTCATAGCTTTGTAGTCTGAGCTTCACCCTCAGACTCCAATCGATGATAATCTAGAGAAGAGAAAATGACCCGACACAGCCCAGGAGCCACAATCCCAGTCATGAGCTGCTTAAACAGTGAATAACAGGGCCCAAACAAAAGTACTGCCTCTGGCTAGCATATGCAATGGTCTGGTAAACAGACACTAATTTGCAGTGATTTTATTGCTAAGGACAGAACAATTTCCACATGGCATCTGTTTATAAGAAAGGATGCCATATAAATAGATTGCCTCCTAGTGTCCTTGCGTGCAGAGGGATGAGTTTTGGATGCGTGACTTTCACACGTATACAAGGTGCAACCAAGAGATGGATTAAAGACATGAATTTAATTAATTAGGCCTAATGCTAATCTTCTCTCTAAATAGATGCCCATCATCAAAATGTGATTTATCAAATCTATCTCTCCCCCCTCTCTCTCTCTCTCTTTCTCTCTTTCTCCCCTCTCCCCTCCATCTCTCTCTCCATCCCCTTCTCTCTTCCTCTCCATCCTTCCTTCTTTCTCCTTCCTTGTTTAATTGTGAAGCAACTGTCTTAAGTACAAGCTAATTGCTATGCCATTGTTGTTTGCTGCATCAGTTATAGCACAAGGTCTTTTTTGTGATATGGAAGGATTAAACATCTGCTGTTTCTGACATGACTTGGCCAATTAGACTCCTGTGCAACCTCACTGAAGGAAAGACACTTCAGGACTTATTTTTTATCACAGTACAAATACTCACACAACAAGGTGATCAACTATTAAACAAATAATTTAATTACAGTAAACACCTTTGAAATGGATAGTGCGCCCCTGACACAGGTGGAGAGTGTGAAACAAGGGACAAGAAGAGCGTGTGTTTGGAAGGAAATGTCAGCCGTCACACCCAGACCAGAGGAGGAGGGTGGAAGGAAGGGGAAGTTAGTATTCTTCTGAACTTGGAGCCACATCACATTGGGTTAGCGCCAGACTCTGAGATCCAGACTGAGTGATGAAGGAGAAGTGTGAGACATACCGTAGTAGGTGGGAGCCATCATAACTGAGCAGAGAGAGAGGGAGAGAAAGAGAGAAAGAGAGAGAGAGAGAGAGAGAGAGAGAGAGAGAGAGAGAGAGAGAGAGAGAGGGGAGGATGAGGAGACAAGATGAAGCATAGAGACAGACTTCTACTTTAGGAAGAAAACACTGGCATGAGAGAGAGAGAGAGACAGAGATAGTGTGTGTTTGAATGAGAGAGAGAGAGAGAGAGAGAGAGAGAGGCAGAGAGAGTGTGTGTTTGAATAAGAGAGAGGAAGAGAGAGTATGTGTTTGAATGAGAGAGAGGGAGAGAGAGAGAGTCAGAGAGAGTGTGTTTGAATGAGAGAGGTGAAAAGTGAAAAGAAAACTCAATGTCAAAACAAAGTAAAGAATGACAGAAATAGTGATGAGCTGGTATATGTATTCATGTATTAAGATTTCAAAATGTAGGATTTTAAAGTCACTTTGCATAACCCCCCCCCCCATCCTTAGCCTTATCCTTTTTCAAATGAAAAAATGGAAGCAGGTAGACACACAGAAAGCGATATGTAAAACTGAAAAAGAAAGAGAGAAACAAAGAGCAAAGAGAGAGAGAGAGAGAGAAGAGTAGTGACGGAGGATGGCAGGAGGCTTGGCATTGTGTTCCCCCGTGAGGGAGGCAAAGAGAGAGGTCCCATTCACACAGTCCCAGTTGGCTTTTCACAGCCTTTTGTCCGCGACATTACGCTCTGGAGGAATGAGGCGTGCAGGCACAGGAACAAAGGCAGGAGGTGGAGAGAGGAGAGCACTCGCCTTCTAAAGGGCCCTGTCAAAACAAAGCAATCTGGGCCCTGCCTCTGCGATTAGGACATCACCTATTCACAGGGAATGGGGCTCTGAAGTGTACGGGACACGTGAACACACACACACACCAGTGCGCACAAATACGCACAGACACACAAACACAACAAGCACACACACACACACAGACAATTGTACAGACACACTAGCAACACACTCACAGCATTCCTTCATCCCTGCATGTTTGTATATGTATATATACTTTTTTGATCCCGTGAGGGAAATTTGGTCTCTGCATTTAACCCAATCGGTGAATTAGTGAAACACAAACACCACACAGTGAACACACAGTGAGGTGAAGCACACACTAATCCCGGCGCAGTGAGCTGCCTGCTTCAACGGCGGCGCTCGGGGAGCAGTGAGGGGTTAGGTGCCTTGCTCAAGGGCACTTCAGCCGTGGCCCACTGGTCGGGGCTCGAACCGGCAACCCTCCGGTTACAAGTCCAGAGTGCTAACTAGTGGGCCACGGCTGCCCCAAACATAGACACATTTCTTCCTCTCTAAGTGTGTTTGCGTGTGTGTGCGCATACAGTACGTGTGTATGCTTGTATGTGCATGTGATTCCTGTTCCCTGTTCCCTTTCCCTGGTTTCAGGAGCTTCTGGTCCGACTCCACCACCTTATGTGGACAAAAAAAAATAGAAAACATCTCCATTTCCCCCCCCATATTGTAATATTACATTTGTCAGCGCTCCAGCTGTCGCCTGATGAAAAGCACCTTTGACTGCGGAATGAAATGAAACTGTATCTGGGGTGGTTACCAGAGGCGTTTGAGGCGGCAGACACCGTCAGAAAACAAATGGCTCCGTCAACCTCCATCACTTTATTTTTTTATTTTTTATTTAGCGGCTCTCACATGCTCAGATAAACAATTTGAAGTGTGTGTCTGTGTGTGTGTGTGTGTATATGTGTGTGTGTGTGTGTGTGTGTGTGTTTGTGTTTGTGTGTGTGTGTGTGTGTGTGTGTGTGTGTGTGTGTGTGTGTGTGTGTGTGTGTGTGTGTATGTGTGTGTGTGTTTGTGTATGTGTGTGTGTGTGTGTGTGTGTGTGTGTGTGTGTGTGTGTGTGTCGTAGCTCTCACTTTCATGTGACCTTCCCAGTTGGCAGCAGTGCAATCAGATGTCCACTGTTTGTGTGTGTAAGAGAAAAGGCTAGGCTTTCATTAAGATATCGTCGCGAATGCTAAGATCATCTCATGTGTGTCTGACAACTTTGATATTAGACATCCCCTTGTCTACCTCTCTTCCAGATGGAGAGATTGTTTATTTATTTTTTATCTTCTCTTTTATTCATGTCTTTTTCCCCCTTCATGCTCAGGTCTATAAAAAAAGACCATCTGTTTGCTTTCAGGGTAAATCATTTTTAGAATTTGCCTGTCACAGACACTGGTCTGTCTGGTCTGCATCCTCACTCTGACAACTCCCGTGTGTTTGTTTGTGTGTGTGTGTGTGTGTGTGTGTGTGTGTGTGTGTGTGTGTGTGTGTGTGTGTTTCATGAGTTAACATTGCTGTGTGTGTGTGGTGTCTGTGCGTGTGTGTATGTGTGTGTGTGTGTGTGTGTGTGTGTGTGTGTGTGTGTGTGTGTGTGTGTGTGTGTGTGTGTGTGTTGGGGGGGGGGGGGGGGTATTGCATGAGAGTGGAGATTTACTACAGGTTTGGTAGAGGACACCTTCTGATTCAATCCATTGTTTCATTCAATACTGTTGTGACACGGGGAGGGGAGACAGGGGAAGGTATCATATTTCACTCAACCACAGAGTGGACTGAAGGTCACTCAACATTTCAAGAACTAGGGCTGTTTTTGTGTACTCTAGAACTCTACAAATGATACTTTTCTGATGGGCTGGAAGGTGCTATAAGTCTTTGTAGCATAGGGTAATGTAATGTAATAAACCCATCTCTTTAAATTTTTAAAGACTATTTACACAACATCTTTGGGAACCATGAATTTTTACTTCCATCCCATCCAGCATTTCTCTATGTAGACATGCCTCAGTAGTGGTCATCTCTCCCATGTTACACCACACAAAACCACTGATTTGAGTGGACACAATGTCTCTGCTTCCTTTAGTCATCACCCTCCGCATTCTCTGTGAAACACTACCACTTAATTTGCAAAAGCATCCATCATAAACAAAAACGCTTTGCTCCTATATTGGATTCTGTGATTGCTTTCTACAATTTACATGTACCTACAGTAGATGGTAGTGGACTAATTGAACTTAGTGTATAAGCGTTCCTCTTTATTTTAGCCAAAAGGCTGCTTAAAATTGTATTGTTAGTGCCAAACCACTTATTTGCTTGTTTTGCAAACACTTCTTTCCCACAAATAAATAAATAAATAATAATAACCTGTCGGAGTAATTTGTGTTTTCCTGGACATGCACTAAATGATAATTGGCTGTTTCTGGTGGTTAATAATAATAATTGCTTAAGTACTCTCGTTCATAATCAGCAGGAAAGGCTCAGGATGGCTGTTTACACAGTGGGCTTACGGAGAGAGAGAGAAAGGCATGTAGCAGCCTGCGAGAACAGCTCCAGCCTATTAATGTGTTTCATCATATTTACCAATCTGTTCATCTGTTCATTCATTTCTTTATCCATCTCTCTGTCTATCCATTCATCAGCCTACCCATTGATCTACCCATCTACTGTATCCCTCCATTCATCCATCTTTCCTTCATTGTCATTCCTTTGTCGAAAAGCAAGATACACAGTATAGTGTAGATGGAGGAAGCAAGCATATCATTATGGGGTGCTTCATGAAGTGTCTGGATGATAAAATATGCTGTGTTGCAGACTCCAGTGCCACCAGCTGGCATAGCGGCTCATGATTGCTTAGTTACAGTAACATACCTGAGTTCCATCTTCAATATATCATGACAGAATATGCTAAAACAACATCAGCCTTCACTCACATTCAGATAGCGATCACTGGCAGACTCTACACAGCCTAATTAGTCCATTTCATATAATGATGGTGCCACCGTGTAAACCAACGTCATGCAGAAATTACAAAACGATTTGCTGGCTATCAACTGTCAACAAAAAGATCAATGCAAAATGCAATGCTTTTCCAAAATGTCTTTGTCAAGTTTTCCGAGATTTATGTTCAAAGATAGTCACTCTTCTGCAGCACAGTGGGCAGGAAATCACATGAAGATTTACCCTGCCAAGGTGAAAAGAGTAATCATTAACCTCAATTCAACAAACATGGAAAGCTGGAAAATTGTGAAATTGAGAATGGTGTCTGAGATCTCTCCTCAGCTATTCTATTCTCTCTGCCATGTAAATCGCTTGCTGCCACTCTTCAGTGTCTGCGCTGGCAGAGTGAACAGACAGCGGAGCAGGGCATTATGGGTAGGATAACAAACTCAGAAGGGAGCAGCCTGCCTTCTAGGGATGGGCTTCAAACAGATGGAGGTGTTTTATTAAGCATGTGCCACTTAACACTACCCTCTGGGAGGAGGAGCAGATGACAGGGGAAGAGTGAAAGCTGCCCTTAACCACTGCACTTCGACAGTGCCGTATATACACGACAGGTTCCTCATCACTATTAAGGTGAGAGATTGTAACAAATGATTATTGTGTGGGTAATGATTATGGATATTAGTCTCTTCCCCCTATGTAAATGGTTTATATGGCCACTGATGTGACAGTTAAGAGGCGCTCGGCCGGACCCAGAGAAAAAGATGGAGAAAGATGGAGAGAGACGTGCGAGATAATGAAAGAAAAAGGCTTTCTTTACACAGTGGAATGTCTTTTCAGTGTTCCTGGAATAGGCACTCTCAGCTTGTTAAGAAACAGTCAATCAAGCTTTACTTGGATAGCGCTCTTCCATGCGTAGTTCCATGTAGTTTTGATCCGTTGGGACAGACAGGGCTGTATGGAAAGGAAAATCATAATTCATTCTCTGTAAGGCTACCAATATGGCTTGTATTTGAAGTTATTAATGTCAATCTGGCAAGAAACACAGAGGCAGAGCAGAGTTTACGTAAGCCTAGGTGGTTATTGTATCATCTAGAAAGGCAGAGGTGAAAACATGAAACATGGAGGCGGGAAGCCAGGACTTCAGGCTTGACTGCACCACCTCCGAATCCATTTGTGTCTGGACTGTGTGTGTGTGTGTGTGTGTGTGTGTGTGTGTGTGTGTGTGTGTGTGTGTGTGTTCTTGCCTCTTAAAGAGATCTTTTCTTTTTTTAATAAAGATCTCTAAAATGCCCTTTACGATTTCTAAGATGACCTCTGATCCCGTGCAGTGCATTGCAGAGAACCCATAGCTTTGTATAGCCCCTGACAACCCCTTGGTCTCTGAATCTCTGAATGTCTCTCAGACGTATCTTTATGGATGAAAGCACATCTCATTCAGCTGAACCTCTCAAAGGACAAACTGATGGTCCTCCTAGGGCCTAGGCAAACCAACTATACACCATGACATTGACATCAAAACTTACTCCCTATCTAAAATTTGGAGTCATGATCAAAGACCAGCTAACCTACTCTGGCTGTGCCGCTTCACGTTTTACAATATTAGAAAAATCAGGCCATGCCTCGCTTAATATACCACCCAACGCCTGATACAGGCCATGGTCATCTAGCGACTGGATTACTGCAATGCTCTCCTGATGGGCCTCACTGCCTTCTGAGCATTGGACTCTACACAAGTCATAATACGTGTTATTGCTGCACTAACATGTCCTTGTCACACCGTATTTTGATAGTTCCCTTTTTTGTAAGTCACTTTGGATAAAAGTGCCAGCGATATGACTAAATGTAAATGTAAAATAAACTGCATCTAACAAGTTTTGATCAATGCTGTGGGTGTGTTGTATGAGTGTGTGTATGTGTGTGTGTGTGTGTGTTGGGGGCGGGGGTAGATAAAAAGAAAATGATCCGGGCTTCCCCATTTGGGCTTTTCAAATGTAGTTCTAAACTTTCTCCTGAGTCGTCTATCTCACACACACACACACACACACACAGCTACTGCTACAGTACTTCCTCCCTCTGAGCCACTCTGCACGGGAGGACACGAGGTGTGGGTGGAGGTTTTCATATCATGTTGACTGGTATAAATACACGACTTATGCACACACACACACACACACACACACACACACACACTGCGCAAATGCAGACACTTGACATTTACTTAGTGTTGTGTCTCAGATCAGGCATATCCCCGTTGCGAATGCACGTTGGAGGCTCTTCCGACTCGTGCATGTATATTTTGAGCCTCAGAAGTTATGTGGCTATGAGACAGTGGCAGGCATCGTCTAGATGTGTCTTTGTTATTTAGCTCCGTCACCATCTCAGACTCTGTACCCAAGAGATTAGTCACTATGTCATTCATTTTTCCTGAAAAACTTTATTGAAGATTTTATGGAAGCTTTCATGTTCTGGCAAAAATCAATTAAATGTTTTTATTCAACTTCACTCTGCTTTAGCCTTGTTTTTTATGTGATATCTGCAAACAAACCTTAACACATCGCCACAGTTTTTTGTGAATGTTTTTGTTGTTTTCTTTTGTTGAATGTTTTTTTTTTTTTATTATTATTATTATTTGATGATGACATGCTGCCGCTGCACTGTAGACTGTAGATCAGTTTATGAAATGATGCAATTTAACAGAGGAACGAAGGAATCTCCTACAGTTTGTTGGATTACCGATCGTTGCGTTGTGTTTCCGTTCTAAATGTTTTGTATTGAACATGGTCTCTCAATAAGTTTCAACGGTTGGATCAGGAACGATGATCAAATGAATTTATTGTAGATGGTAGAACAATGACTAACAAAGCACAGGCTAAGTCTCAAACAGTAAAACTGCACAGAGTCTAACAGTTGTGGTAGTTAGTAGAAGCGGCCTGCTGCTGAGCGTCTTGGCATAAGATGCTCCCCGAGTCACTTCCTCGATCCGTCTCCAAGTCCAAACCTGAGACAAAACCTGTTATACTAAAACATGTGAACGTAAATCATGCCAATGTGGAAGGTACCAACCATTGCACAAAAAACAGTTCTGACCAGAAAGAAAGATGGAAAAGGCCTCCGATGTCCCTGAGCAACATGTGCAACATGGCAGCATGCCCTGTTTGATGGTAAATCCTATGTGTTTGTGACACAGGCCTAAAGGGCCTCAACTGTGTCCACATCTGGTCAAGCTATTAAGCTATTGATCAGAACAAGGGTGTGTACAATGGCATGAGCCTCTCCACGTGTCTACTACACACAGAAGTAACATAATGAACACATCAGAATACATTCAGAAATACCCCAGATTTCTACAAGTTTAATTACGGAACTCCACAGACTACAATAGAGACATATTGTTGTCCTCTATTGACACTCCATCATTTGTAAAATCAGTGGAAACAAATGCTGTATGCGACTGGATTTCCACCAGGATTCCAAAAGAAAGTCGGAAAGTCTTACAAAAGAAAGTTGCTGTTTTGGACAGATGAGGGGATATTTTCTATGGATACTGTACACTGTTAGTTTTTTCTTCCTGAAATGGTTCTTCTGCTTTATCTCTGCTTTCTTTAGGTCTCTCTGCTTATGCTTGCTGATATTTTTAGTCCCACTCCAGATAGCCTAGATGCTCTAGCAATCTGTTTCTATCAGCATGGTTGTTTTCCACCAGAGGGTAAAAAAAAAAACTGTTCCCCATCCCTACCTATCAAGAGTGGTATGCATCCATTGATGTATGTTAATGTACTCTTGTTAGCAGAGCTTTGAACCTGTGCTCACTCTGACCTGATTTATTTCAGAAAATGTTTTATGCTCTGTTTTTTTCTTCTTCTTCTTTATAGTAATGCTTTCCTTTTTTTAATTAATTCTGTCCATATCCCTCCACTCTGCCCTTGCTTTCTTTTCCTTTTATCTTAATACAATCGCTCATGATTGAATCCATTTCATCTTTGATTGTGTTGTTTCCCTCCCTCTCTTTTAACATAATACACTGTGTACCATCTTGTCTATAAATAAGCACTGTGGTTATTTATTTATATGAAACAAAAAGTCCCCTTTCCAGTGCAATCTGTGCATAAGATGTGGTCTTGTTTAAACACTGCACTTTGGAAATGTTCTCAGGTGATGTGACACACATATATGTGTGTGTGTGTGTGTGTGTGTGTGTGTGTGTGTGTGTGTGTGTGTGTGTGTGTGTGTGTGTGTGTGTGCGTCTCAGTTCTGACTTGTGTCTGCATTAACAAGCATCTCTACTGACCTCTGTATGTATGTGTGTGTGTGTGTGTGTGTGTGTGTGTGTGTGTGTGTGTCAGATCTGACTTGTGTCTACATTGACCAGCATCTCTACTGACCTGTGTGTTTGAATGTGTGTGTGTGTGTGTGTGTGTGTGTGTGTGTGTGTGTGTGTTTGTGTGTGTGTGTGTGTGTGTGTCAGTTCTGAGTTGTGCCTATCGACTCGATGCCTGTATTCACTTGTGTACATATATCTCCCATCTGTGCTCTGCTAAACACATTCATACCAGGTCTGAGTCGGAGTTGTGTTAGTTGAACAGTCAGATGTCCTTCTGTTGTCT
>NC_055967.1:20400511-20410511 GCF_018492685.1 Alosa sapidissima
TGTGTGTGTGTGTGTGTGTGTTTGGGAGATGTACATAGTAGCTGCGGCAGTCAGTGACGCCTGAAGGGGAGGCCGTAATGTTGAGTTGTGCGCTCCTTAATGGAATCGCCCCTGGTGGTCATAAGGGTTCAACTCCCGACACCTCCATCCATCCCACCACACACACACACACACACACACACACACACACACACACACACACACACACACACACACACACACACACACACACACACACACACACATACACACACCACCACCACCCCTACTCCAGTGATGCATTGGGGCTGTCGGAGAGCACCTCTGTGTGTGTGTGTGCGTGTGTGTGTGTGTGTGTCTGTGTGTCTGTGTGTCTGTATGTGTGTGTGTCACCAAGCTTCACCAAATCAATATGGAAATATACACATGCACTTGCACTTGCACATGCACAGCGACATACATATGCATGCACACACATACACACTCACTTGTGATGCCTCTGGAGATTTTAAGTTGCAAATGTTAGAGCAATCCTAAAAGTATAGTATAGTATAGTATAGTATAGTATAGTATAGTACTGCATGTATAGTATAATATAGTATATAGATGTCCTCATACACAGCAGTGTCAAGAGGCCCATATGGTCATCAGGAAACAGTGAGCACCGCACCGTACAGCGTGTCTACACACACACACACACACACACAAAAACACACAAACACACACACACACACACACACACACACACACACACACACACACACACACACACACACACACACATACACACACACACTGTAGAAATGAGGCAAAATCGATAGGTCAGGACCCAGTGAATATAATTAGTGTTTCTTCCTTATCTGTTCGGACTGCATACGCTTTCTGACCTGTTACCACGCTGAAGCGTCAAATCTTCATTGCCCTCAAGGATGACTTCTGGGCATGACCTTCTGGAAAGCAAAGAAAATGATCAAATTGGAACGGGTCAGAGGGGAGAAAAGCATTGGCTGACCCCACATCATCACTCTTGCCCCCACTGCCCTCTGTAAAGCAGCCAGTGTCAGTCAGAGGGGAGGCAGCAAGACTGACCAGTAGGATCCCTGATGCCCTGCCCACGCAAACAGCTATCTCCTCTGTCCTTAAGCCTCTGCTGCGGAATAACAGTTTGATTGGTCAGATCATGTGTCAAAATATGACACACTGGAAGAATGCTCCCTCTTCTCCAGTTAGAATGTATTTGAAAAACGCTAGTGGACATTGAAAGTTTTATTCTCTGTGTGTGTGTTATCTCCAAATACCCAGTAATATATTTAAACACATTATATACTGCATATTGATATGTGTGTACTGTATGTGCATGTGTTGTGTTTGTCTGTGTGTGTGTGTGTTTAATATATGCTGCAAGGCTGCTACGAATACCTCAGACACAGTTTCTTTAGTATTACCGTCTTCAGGCACCATTACCATTATAACAGCATTATTGCAATTGCTAAAGGATAGCCCTGCCGCTACTGACAAGCTGCTACCTACCTGCTCACATGAGAATGCCATATCCAGGTGGCAGTTATTGGCGTAAACAAAGAAATAAACAGAATATAACTGTACTGTGTGTGTGCGTGTATCCGTGTAGGATATGTATTTCTTGTACAGTAATTCAAATGGAAATGTTGTTTTCAGTTCATGATTCACATTTCAAAACACCATTCTGACAAAATGGAGAATTAAGTTTTTCATTTCCTGTATCACTTGAAACGTGTAGTGGAAAATTGGCTTTATATTTTATTCCCATATTGGTTTAGATGCAGAAAAGGAATCAGTCAACAGAGACCGTGTGTGTGTGTGTGTGTGTGTGTGTGTGTGTGTGTGTGTGTGTGTGTGTGTTCACACATGTGCATGTGTTAGTTTTCTTTAATGGAGTTTTTTGTTCTAACAAGGAACTTGGTTAACAATAATAAGCTTGAATGATAGTGTTAACACCATCACAAGTTTGGCCGTAAGGGAACACACCAATTAAAGGGACACCAGGCAAGCCTGATGCTTTTTCTCTACGAAACTCCCCCTCGCTCGGTCTGAAGCTCTTTTCCTTTTCTTTGCGTCTTCTGTCAAGGGTTTTCGCTGCTTCTTCGCCGGCTCTGCCATTATACACACGTTTGCAACAATCTCTAGCGTTTCGTTAGCCTGCCTGCTTCGGTCAGCGGGTAGGATACACTGAACTTGCAAGTAGGGGCGGGCGAGAGAGTCTTCATTCACCCTGTAACGAGTCATTTAACCATACTGTATACCGACTTACGAAGATGAGTAATTAACACAAAAACGTTGCCTGGTGTCCCTTTAAATGTGAAATTTACTTGTACTGTACAGTAAGTATCTTTGGATAAGAAGTCTGATTATTATTGATGTCCTGTGTCAAACATTATTTAGGCAGAAACTTGGTCTTTCAAACGTGTTATCTTTAGCCTTTAGCCTTTAATGTGCACCATATTCCCATTCTGTTAGAGCACTAAACACATTTTTCCTGACTGACTCTGGAAAATATATTAAATTGAGAAGCACAACATTTAGAATGGGTGTGTAATGGGAAAGTTTCACTGTGTCGTAATCCTGTGCTGAATTGGCTAGGAGCACAGAAAGCTCTTTCTTATGAACATGGAAAATGAACAAGCAGAGTTAGAAGCCAATGAGTTTTAGTCTGGGTGTGGGTGCCAATGCTGGAAGATTCATGTCAGTTTTTAATGAGAAACAAGAATTGCCTTTTTTTGTACTGAAACGCTGCATGCATTGGTTCGGCCAACACATTGTTTTTAGATTGCAATTATCTGGCGTAGTTTTGAACATGTCAGAGAGACTTTGCTACAGACTTCAACTTGACTAAGTACCTGTATCCACCAGCCAAACTGTTCCACTAACATTGTACCGTGGCATTCGATACAAACCGTATCCTGACGCAAAGACAGTCTGCCACCATGAATGCAGCTCTCCAATACAGATGTCTGCCAATGCTAATATGCTATTGCTAATATTTCAGATATCCTAGAGTCCAAATTAATTCAGCTTAAATGAATGTGCAGCGTAATCTGTGCAAGCCATGAAGCACCATATAGCCACTTGTCTGTGAAACGGAGGCTTGTATAAATTATCTTCATCGGGAGTTAATGGGCCTCATTTGCTAGCATTGATTAAGTGGCCTTGTGACATGACGTTCTACTAATCAGCCATAGTGTGCTGTGTGCCGTTGTGAATTACATTAATATGGTGTGTGCTGTGCTACGGATTATCTCACATTAGAGTACAAAGATATCTGAAAATATTGTACATGGAGTAAATTGATGCTGGTACCATAGTTCACATGTATAGAGAAAGAAAATGGAGATATTTATAGTGTTTAGCTTTAAAAGCATCAATTTTCTTCAGTGATTGAGCTCAGACCATTCAGGGACATTCTCCCCATACCCAACACTGAGCCAGCTGCCCAATCCTTTGGGTGTGTCTGGGGTTGGGGTGTGAGTGTGAGTATGTGTGCACGATGGGGTGGGTGTGTGCATGTGTGTGTATGTGTGTATGTGTGTGTGTGTGTGTGTGTGTGTGTGTGTGTGTGTGTGTGTGTGTGCGTGTCTGCAGTGGGATGATAACTCCCCCCGTGAGTGCGATGACTCACTGCAGGGGCAGGTTACAGTGCACTGGCGCAGACAGACTGCAGTGCCTGAGGATACAGCGGATAATGGTGAACTTATCAGCCCTGGCCATTATCTCCCTCTCCTTTCTCCTGCAATCCCATGGGCACACCTCAGGCTGAGGGGACACACAGAAGACAAGACATGTGTGGGGGGGGGGGGGGCATACAAGAGAGAGAGGGAAGGAGATGGGAGTGAGAGAGAGAGAGAGATTGATATAGCGTGAAAGAGGGGCAAGTTTGGAGGTGAGAGAGAGAGAGAGAGAGAGAGAGAGAGAGAGAGGATGTTGGGTTTAGAGGAAGATAGGAACAGGGAGAGGGGAGAGGGGCAGGGTTGGTCTGGGGGTTGGAGGTAGTGAGGGGGTGGGGTAGCGATAGAGAGTCCAGGCGACGGGTCCTGCAGGGCACGATAGGGAAGAGCAAAGAGTGGAGATACAGAGAGAGAGACACAGATAGAAGGAGAGAGAGAGAGAGAGAGAGAGGGAGAGGGAGAAGGGGCCAGAGAAGAGAGGGAGAAGGAGAGAGAGAGGGAGAAGGGGCCAGAGAAGAGAGGGAAATGGAGGAAAGATGGAGGAAGATGGATAGGTGGACTGAGGCCAGCAGAATACACAGAGAATGGAGAGAACACAGAAGTATGGAGTGAGAAGAAGAGAGAGAATTCTCTTGTTTTTGCAACTCTTGTTTTCAATTGTGTAGTTTACTTACTGCTGAGTAACTTTTGAGTATCTTGTATCGTTTTTAATGAATAGTGCTTCATTTTTGGACATGGACACTTTCAAGAAACAGCCACTAGCAAAAAAGAAATGACATAGGAAAGAGGGAAGGAGGAAAACAGAGGTTGGAAAGGTAGAAGCAGAAAAAGAAAAAGATATGGAGGGAGTCAAAGTAGAATATGGATTTATGGAATAGTGAGAGAGAGAGAAAGAGAGGGAACAGAGGTAGAGACCGATGGAGAGACCGACAGAAGAATAAAATGAGAGAGAGAGGGATGGAGGGAGACAGAGAGAGAGAGAGGGGAAGAGCGAGTTAGCAGGAGGGAGGACGGGAGATTTGCTCTTTTGGCTGTGTCAGCGCTGCAGGTGGTGGGACGAGAAGAGAAGGGCGGCCCACCCTCTGGCTGCCCGTGATAACGGCCGTCTCGCTTCTGACGAGTCCGCTCCGAGTGATGGGACGGGACGGACGCTGATCCGCCTTATCGACCCTGTCACTCAACCAGACGGATGGCAAAATCCAGCCTCCATGCACCTATTCACACACACACACGCACGCACGCGCACACACACACCCACGCACGCGCACACACACACACAAAAACACAAACACATGGGAATGATGGCAGTATGGTCTGTCAGAATGTTAATGGAGTTAAATGTGATGGCAGAGGGAGCTGAAAATGCTGAAATTCTTTAGGTACTAGGTGCTTTGCCACCAGTGGTAGGTGGTGGATTCAAAGAGCTGTGTGGATGTTTATTTGTAATGTGTGTGTGTGTGTGTGTGTGTGTGTGTGTGTGTGTGTGTGACTTTATTTTCACATGCCCTCAATGCAACATGTTTGATCTCTGGGTAATCAGACCACAGATGGTCATTCTTTCATTTCAACATGCACAAAGACCCTCCACCTCCACCACACACACACACACACAGACTCTCTCTTTCTCTCTCTCTCTCTCTCTCACACACACACATACTGTACGCACACACCAGTGTTGCCACAGTTACCTTGAAAAAGTAATCTGATTACTGATTACTGATTACTCCTTTAAAAAGTAACTTAGTTACTTTACTGATTACTTGATTTTAAAAGTAACTAAGTTAGATTACAAGTTACTTTATTAGTTACTTTCAGCAGCTGCCGACAACACCCCCACTGCCTCAACATAAAAATGATAACCGGTTTTGCCAATACTCACTATACTGGAAGTGCATTTTAACAGTAATGTCAGCCATGTATAGCAGACATCCCAACCTAACCTACTTATATACTGAAATTCAGATGTTTGTTCAATAATACCAACACCAAAATAAGGAAGGCCTCTTGATAGAAATTGTTATAATAAAATATGTAGATTTTTTTTTTTCATGTAGCCTTGGCAACTAGCCATCTTGTATAGGCCTGAGTAATATGCAAATGAAATTACACTTGTTAAACTCACCTCAACAAGTCTTTTGCAATCATTTAACCCGCTGTGAGCAATGCCAAAGTCGCTGTTACAAACAGTGCAGTGTGCAAGACTATCATTATGTTTTAATCTTATGAGACAATTGGGTACACTTTTGTGTCTGATGTGAAATGGGTCTTAAATCTTCCTTTTTGAGGGGCACTGACGCTGCCATGATGCTCCTGTTCCTAGATACACTGACTGAACTGATTAATTAAGTTTGGGAGAAAAGAGATATAAGCACACTTACACTGAAAACTGTTTGGTTGATTTAGCAAAACAGACCAGGATGCTCTCTGTCTTGGATGCGCTTCAGGCACAAACGCACCACTCCTCTCTCTCTCCCTCTCCGTTGTGTGCGCGTTAAACTCATATACACACGCGATTTGAAGTCCGGTCTGACTTGCGTGCTCTTGTTCGCTCTAGGTTCCGGGAGATTGTATGTAATTTGCGGGCGCCAGGAAGCCGCTATCAATATGTGGGAGACTCCCAAAACTTTGGGAAACTTGGGACGTCTAGCTAGACAGCACTTTGTCGCCAGCACAGAATGTACAATGTACCTTAATGTTGTCATGTTTAGCTGACAAACTCAAAGTAATGACTGATGAAATGTGCATCTCTCTCTCTCCCTCCATTGTTGTTTACGTTTGTGTCGCTGCGTGGTTTTACACGTGAATTGTCTTCATGCTGAAAACGTGAGCATAGCCTACATGACATTAATCCCCAAGACAAGAAGAAAGCAAAGAATATATATTTTTACTTAGGAAAATGACAAAAATAGTAACGCACAGTAACTTAGATAAGTAACTTTAATCTGATTACTGGTTTGTAAATAGTAGAGCGTTAGATTACTCGTTACCGAAAAAAGTGGTCAAAATAGACTAACGCGTTACTAAGTAACGCGTTACTGGCATCACTGGCACACACACACACACACACTCTTTCTTCCAGGCCTCTCCAATTGAATGTTCATTGTCTATCTTGCTTTGTCCTTCATTTCTGAAGAGTGCAGACAAGAGGCAGGAAAATCAGAAACCTTGATCAGGAGACTACACCTCCGAAGTCACCTCCACCACCACACCAGCCACTCTTCAATGTGTGGCCACCTTTGTAGGCATGTACTGTATGCTACTGTCTTAGGTGCTTCACTACTGCTTCAAAGACAAGTGGCCCTCCAGTGCAGTTTGATGTCTACCTGAGGACGCTCTCGTACTTCTCGAGACACGCTAAGCGAAACAATGCTGTGCAGTAGATGATTTTGGCGGTCTTGGGTTTTTGTTTGGTTGTTGGTCGTTGTTGGTGTTGTTATTATTGTTATTGTTGATTCGTTACCGCTCCAGGCGATGCTAATTGACAGTAGCTTTTGTTTGAAATGGGATCTTGCCTCGAAAATGAGATTTCACAATGTGGCAACGAAATGGAAGTAGATGATTTGCATGAGGCAATGATTGCCAGAGATTGTTGTTTCAGCACATGTGGGAATCTCATCAACTCTCATTACATTTTCCAAATGAGATTTTAGAGCCATTGTGTTTGTTTATAGATACGTGGACAAACACATGGAACAGTGCGTACACATATTGATTATGTAATCAAATTTTTGCATGCCGAGACACAAAACTACAGTATATATCTCTCTTGACGTCCCTACACCAATTACTGGCTAGTTTGTCAATTTATTACCATTGAGGTGCTAATTCCGAATCTCAGTTGACAGCCTTTTTCAAAATGAAGCAGCACACTCACAGAGTATATTACTGCTGTGTCTGCCCCAGTAGCTTACACCAGGACTCACACTCAGAGTATATTACTGCTGTGTCTGCCCCAGTAGTTTACACCAGCACTCACACTCACAGAGTGTATAATTGCTGTGTCTGCCACAGCTCACAGTAGGACTCACACTCCTCTGTCCCTCCCTCTCCTCCCATCTCAAGGCATTTGGAAGAGTCAGTACGTCTGCACTTGTGTGTGTTTCCTGGATGGTAAATAAGTGTGGTTTAAGAGCAGCCTTTCTGTTCTCCAATTAGTCTGAATCCTGAGGAAATGCTTTGAGCCAGTGTGGCGTTGGTTCAATAACTGTGAAGTAAACCCATTATCTATCTCAGCCAACCTCATGTGTGTGTGTGTGTGTGCGTGTGTGTGTGTGCGTGTGCGTGTGTGTGTGCATGGTCACACTAACTAATGTGTGTCAGTGTGTTTGGCCCAAACTATTGTGTGTCTGTGAACACACAGGAAGGTATGTGTGTGTGTGTGATTACCAGTGTTGGAAATGTTACTTTAAAAAAAGTAATTAGTTATAGTTACTCACTACTGGTTTCAAAAAGTAACTGAGTTAGTAACTGAATTACTCTATGATAAAAGTACCACTCGTTAACTCGTTACCAGGGAAAGTAACTATTTGCGTTACTGTTACAAAGAAAAAAGTTGCTATATGTCAAAGAATTTGGATTTTTTTAGCAGTTTTGAGCAGTCCTTCTTTGCTAGTGGATGGCGAGCTATTATCTGTGGTGGAGGTATCGGTGTTTTTGGCCACTAGCTTTAGATGCGTGTGTGAGATGCTTCATTAAATTAGAGTTGCTTACAACGGATGTCGACAAAGTCTTCGCTCCTGGACATAATGTACACATTACATTAGGGGCGCAGCTACCCATTTTTGAGGGGTATGCAACAACAATATTGCCCCCCCCCCCCCAAAAAAAAAAACAACAACAAACAACTAAATCAAAACAAAAGGCCAATAATTTACACTATTACTATGCATTAGTGTCTATTGAATATGTTTTTAAAGAAATGCTGCCAATTTGATGTTTAACTGTATGTTATACTTGATAAGTAGCCTATAGATAAATGGTGCATTGCCACTTTAAGAGAGTCTAAACGGTTCCAGAGACTTTCTAATGTGGAGACACAGCACTCAAAAAATACTCCATAGAAATGCATGGGGCTAGTTTGTCACGCCAATATGTCCGTTGTCTACACATATCCCACCCCTTCCTCGGCAAAACATCGACATGTGAATACATTGAGCCAATCATATGGTGTGTTGTGAAGACATTGTGCCAATCATGTGTTGTGATCTCGCCGCTGGAGCAAGATTGGTTTCGTGAAGCCTTGTGCACGTGCATTTCTGCCGAAATGGATGCCCGACGAGTGCCCAAAAAGCGTTCTCAAATGGCCGCCGAGTGGAGGGACTTGCCTAAAAGGACTTTGACGGTTCTCATAACGTCCTTTTGCCATTGGCTGATATGCACTCTAGCCTTGTTTGTTTGCACCACATTGACAACACAATATTAAGTTATTACAAGGAGCCTTCATTGTAAGGATATGGAAACATGTAATGAGTTGCTGCTAGCATGACATTTCTGTTTGCAGTTGGCCATTAAAAGTGCAGTATGAGCATGGTAGCCACCTAGCTATCTGAATGGAATAGGCTATGTTTCAATTGGCATTATGCTTAACAAACGCAAGTTAGTCTGTTAACATTCATATTTGCAAGCCTCCAAGTACAGACGTCATCACTTTAAATCCTACCTGTTGCCTTTCACCGTCCACTTATATAACTGCTGTTGCATCCCTTGACATGCCATCTCCTTTTCCCTCTTTCTTTTTCTATTTTTAGTCATCAACAGCTTTTTTTTGTTGTATCCATCTTTTTCTATAGACGGCAACTCACTACTCGTAGGCCTATCCTGCTAGCCCAGCGCTCACGGCGCCCCCACTCCCTCTTCTGTCAAAATTCTATGATGGAATCTTATGAGATAGGGCGCCTACTCTAGCCTGTTAGTCCTCTAAAATGTTATAGAACATTGAGAAAATGTTGAAATGATTTAGAAATGGACAGCAGTAGCTACATATAGAAAATACCAAATATATTATTTTATTTTTTTTACCATCGCTTTGGCGTCCCCATGGAGCTGCACCCCTATGCGCCGCATATAGTGCATACCCACTTTTTGCGCAACTGCATTACATGCACGTTCTTGCCTTGATGAATTTGAAGTAGTGCTTATATCTCCACCTTGAAAATGCCAACTTTTCGGATTGCTCCTGACCTCTGCTGTTTCGTCGAATCTCTATTTTAGCTGTTGTGTGCGTGTGTGGCACGTGTGCTGGCAAGTGTGTAAAAACACTGGCTCTGATTGGCTACCATGAAACATGACTCTGCCTTAGCCAATCATAATCGCTTACGTCG
>NC_055967.1:20415511-20440511 GCF_018492685.1 Alosa sapidissima
CTCTGGATTGGTCCTGCTGTTACCTCATCACAGCATATCAGATTGCAGTTGTGTCATGTTCACAAGGACAACAATTGGGAGGAGCCCTTGGAGATGATTGAAACCAAAGATTTTAACCTCCCTCATCTTGATCAGCACCTAGACAAACTCCTCCTCATCCTCCTCTTCTTCATGCATCAGTGGCTTGTAGCGGCCCATTGTGCTGATGTCCATGGGCATTTCATACACTATCTCCACAGCCACTTCAGCACCACGGACAGTACCTAAGCCGAACTTGCTTATTAGATTCCCAAATTAAACACCAAGATACAAAATACACGCACAAACAGCGAGAGACTTACACACAGTATATTCACACATAGACACATGCAAACACACACATATAAATACTATCATTACCCCCTTGTCTCTTAACCATGAGAGAGATAAGAGATAATCACCTCTATAATCATCTTTCTCTCTCTCTCTCTCGTGTGTGTGTGTGCGTGTGTGTGTGTGTGTGTGTTCTGCAGTTCCAGGCCATAGTAGATGAAGGCTCGACTGGCGTGGTAGTTAACCTGACCGTGGATGACCGTGATGACCCAGCTACAGGTGCCTGGCGGGCAGTCTACTCCATCATCAACGGAGACCCCAACCAGAGCTTCGAGATCACCACCAACCCCGACAACAACGAGGGCATGCTGTCTGTCATCAAGGTACCGCTCACAGGGACACCTGTACTCTATCAGTTCCCTAATACAAGGACACACATACACCATCAGTCACCTTACATAGGGACACCCCAACATCCAGTCCATTAACTGTAATTTTAGGCCCTAACATACCTCAGAGACCCCTTTACACAAGAACACCAAAACACATTCAAACTCCCTGTCACAAGGACACCCAGACACCTTCAGCCCCCTAACACAGTGTTACCCAAAGACTTTCAACTAAGACTAAGGGCTAAGCTACACCAGGCATGTAACTGATGCATTCCGTTCGCGTTGCATTTGCTGCAACAATTAGCTTCCACTATAATCAATGGAAGTAACTACACCAGACGTGATAGCGGCGGTGCGTATGTTTGAAAAAAATATACTATTCTTCTTAAATGGATTTTACATGTCGCGAACAGAACGCTTCAGTTATGCGCCTGGTGTATCTTCCCTGTAAGGCAGGGATCAAACTGACCAGCGGTAAGCAGTTGATTGTCTATTGTTTGCTGTGGTCAGAGGACTGGTTGGCACCACTACTGCCCCCAGTGTCAGTTTAATGTTTAACATACTTGTATCTGTCATGTTAAGGCCTGACGTGTATCTCAGGGACACCCAAATAACGCTTTCTATCTCTCTCTATCTCTCTCTCTCTATCTATCTCTCTCTCTCTTTCTCTGTCAGAATTCACATTCAAACATGGAACAACAAATCTAAATGTCTATGTATAGAATTACATAAAATAAGCAAAGATAACCGAGAACAGACACAAAAAGCTACATTAAATTCACCTCATGTTGCTTTAGTTTACAGTATTGCCAAAGCTATTGTTAAGAACACCAGTGTAATAGAGTGAACATACTGAAGAAAAATAAAAATGAAAGCAATGTGAATAGACAATTAAATTCAAAACAAACTCTCTCTCTCTTTCCCTCCCTCTCTCTCTCTCTCTCTCTCTCTCTCTCTCTCCCTCTCTCTCTGTAGCCTCTGGACTATGAGCGCACAGCCTACCACACTCTGCTCATAAAGGTGGAGAACGAGGAGCAGCTTGTCCCGGATGTGGGCTATGGCCCCAGCTCTACCGCTACCGTCACCGTCACTGTCCAGGACGTGAACGAGGGGCCCATCTTCTACCCTGACCCCATGGTGGTCACCAAGGAGGAGAACATTTCCGTGGGCAGTTTCGTGGCCCTGCTCAATGCCACCGACCCAGACAACCTCCAGAATCAGAACGTCAGGTCAGAGAGTCACACACACACACACACACACACACACCCACGCATGCACACACACACACCCATGCACACATGCATACACACACACACACACACACACACACACTAACACACTAACACACTCACACACTCACACACTACATATTAGATACACTACACAACACAAGAGCATCAAAGTGTCCTGTTTCCTTGGCAGGGAGTACCTCCACTTTTAGGTTGACACACACACACATACACACACACACACACACACACACACACACACACACACACACACACACACACTCACACTCACACAGGTACACATATACATCACCTCAGGCCTCACACTCCCCCATGCTTTAGCAAAATCACCCTTTCTATGTATTTGTTTTGCTTGTATTAGAAGTGCTTTATAAGTACACAGTAGCACTGTGAACAAGCCATTTCTAACTGTGCAATAGTTGGAGTTGGAGTAATATGGCTTTTTTTAATAGTACCTTGAGGATCAACAAGGTGGACCAGTTTCATGGTCTTTGTGATAATAACTACTAAGTAATAATAGCTACCTTCACATTTATTTGAAAGAAAATAAGGCAGTATAAACAAGGAGAGAACATATCACAGACCAAAGGTGTGATTATTTTTTTTTCCCTGGGTGCTTTTTCTTGTGCAGTGAAGATAAGCTTAATAATATACGGTATGTTCCATCAACTAGTATCTACTAATAATCATAATTAAAGACTCTTTATTTGCCTCCTTGTGGGGTTCATTTCATCTCTGTAAGGTGTTTTGTTGTGCTACATTGGTACAGATTACAGGAATGTGTAATTGTCCACAAGCCTTTTAACTTGGATTTTAACGTGGATTAAGATCTCTGGAGTTGTCCCTTGTTGCATTATTGTGCGCTCAAGAGTCTGATCAGTGCAAGGGAAACACTCCCTGAAATGTGCTCCTCCAGTGAGTGTTCATGGTAGCTCTCGTCAGGTCTTTGAAGCTTTTGTAGGTCTTGTTTAGTGATATACTTGTAAGAACAATGAGAACTGCAGGGCTGTACAGTACATAGTGTATGTAAAGTCTTTTTATGCTACTAGCAAAACGTTTTCATTTTAATTTTCCTGTCAGTCTTATTTTGCACACAAAGGTTTCGCCAGACAAGGGCAATGGCATCCTCGAGGATTCTGTAGTTTGGTTGAATGCCATTTTTTGATTGCTCAGAGATTTCTGTGCTCTGCGACAAGGCTTGATGGCAAATTGAAGTTGCTAAGGTACTAAAACTGTTGTCCATGGATATGTGTGATACCATCTTATCACCTAGGATTTTCTGTCCTGTGAAGTCATCCCTCATATAGTGCCTGTCGTTTTACAGTGTAGGATTATTGATGGGGATGTGAAGAGAGTTAAGTAACACTGAATTCATAATACACAGTTCATCTGAGGAGACAGTTATGTTTGTTGAATATCTATTAAATTCCTTTTGATCATTTGTTGCCAGGCACATAATAGTCCATCGTTTTGGCTGGGTTAATAGGTTTTTGAGTGAGTTTATCCATTTTCCCAAACCTCGTGTATCAGCCATCTGCCCACACAGACTGTATTCATTGCCCATCACTCTGACAGTGTATTTATAAGGTAGATCAAGCAGCAAAGCAGCACAGGGAATAACATTGTCTTTACTGCCTCTTTACTGCAAAGTCATTACATTTGTGCCTAGGAGGTCTCTGGCGTTTACTGCGTGCCACACTCAAACAATTCCCCCAGAGCTCGCGGCTTACTGTGTAACTCTCAAATTGCTCCCTGTAAGGGCTGTTAGTTCTAATGTGAATGACAATCACACGGATTCTCTGTAGACTTGTAAGCGTTTGCCACGCATTCCAATATCCTGTTTTTCACTAGCTTTTTTTATTCCCTTTCTTTTCATTTTTTCCCACCCTGCCGTGCCAACGATGTTACTGTTTCTCTTCTCAACTCTCTCTACCTCTGCCACTCCAGACAGGTTTTGTAGCTTTTCCCAGAGACTCTGAGGGCCTTTACAGCATCCATCAGTCTTGCTTTGTGGCACTTAAGTGATTTGGGTTAATGGTGTAAATGCCTGATTTGAGTTGCACCTCGAGCAATAACGAGGTGTAGGGGGGAAGAGAGCAAGCCAGACTCTAATGGTGCTGCCTGGGGCCATCAATGACCTGTGAAATGAAACGACTAGATTAAGATGATTAGCCAGACTATCGTTATTGTTAGCTCATAAGCAGTAAAGAGCTTTCTGCTCCATTTCAAGCCAAATCTCTGGGTTGGGTGTTGGAGCTGTCCACCCAAAGTGACTGTTTGGTTGCAGAGTTAGTTAAATTACTGTGTAATAAAATTATGCATATTATTACAAAGAGCCATTGGCTCTCCACTGGTCACTGATTTCAAAAGTGAAAAAAAGTCAAAAGAGGAGACCCAAGGTCTAACAAGAACCAAGGAGCAGGACCGGAGCACACAACACTTTAAGTGATTTTTATTATCCTAGTGTAATTTCATTCAAAAGTGAAAGCAGACGGTTGATCAGCTGTGTTCTAAAGAATGTTTGATTCAAGTTCAGCGTGTGTTGTGAACTATTTGTTTCTCAGCAAAAGCCACGACGAAACGGTAACAAATAAGTGTAAAGAGACATATCATGGAGTTTATTTTTTCGTTTTGGCAAGTAGCCGTATAATAAGCGGGATAATGTATAGAACGCTGGTCATTATGGGAAAATAAGTCCCTTCAGGGCGAAACAAGACCCCTCCGCTGGCACGTCGGGGTCCGGTTCGCCCTGTCGGGACTTATTTTCCCCATAATGACTGGCGTTCTATACATTAACCCTTACTTAAAGCATTGTGTGCTCCGGTCCTGCTCCCTGGTTCTTGTTAGACCTTGGGTCTCCTCTTTTGACTTTGCCCTTCTGCATTCTGTGCTCAAAACTCCAAGATCACTGTCTATCCTCTGCCACAGTAGTTCTGAGATGTGTTTTTACAAGCTTGTTTAACCCTCCTGTTGTGTTCGTTTTATGTTCACTAGTTTTGTGTTTCCGGTCAAAATTTACCACTGCAATATGACTTGTTATAAATCCCTAGTAACACATATATTATTGTCTAATGTTGTGATAGACCTTTGTATCAACTTATGTTCTATTGGATATTACCAGTTTTGAACTTCCATTTGCTATTTATGGCCTGCCGGCCTCATTGGCCTGAGCTCATGCAAGTCAGAAAGGAGAAGATTATATTAGGGAAAGGTTCCAGTGGGGGCTGGCATAGAAGCAAAGAGGGGGAGTCAGGGTGTGTTTGTGTGTGTGTGTGTGAATGTACAGAAGCACAGATACAGTCCATCTGATCAACAGGTTCCTGGACTCAATTTTATACACTGACCATTTTCTCACCTATTTATTTCTAATGGTCGGACATTTTTGACCGGGAACACTATGGGTGTTCTAGCGTTAAATACAGTAAAACACCCAAATTGTTATGAAAATGATCAAAATTTGCTTTGTGTGTTCCAATGCCCTGTGTTAACAAAGTCATGGAGCCTTGTGATAGTCAGAATAAATTAACAACTTTTTTGAGTGAAAAGAATTGCCAATCGGACAAAGTTTACCACGAATACAACAGGAGGGTTAAAAACTGGGTTTGCATTCAGTTGTGCTGATAGGTATTGTTTAACAGTACAATTTTACAGAGTCTGAAGGAGACATGAAAGGCCTCCTGGCATGGCTTAATAAAAGCTGCCAGCTCTGAGAGAGGGCCTCTGCATCCCGTGCTTTACCTTCCGATCCAAAATCATTTTGACTTGGTAGAGCGTGTGCACCAGGTCTTCAATATCACACCCATATAGTTTGGCAAATGCTTTGTTTGTCCCAGAAAGTGTTATTGTTTGGATGAAAGGCTTGTGTTCCCTGCATGATGTCTCAGATTTGTTTTATTGAGCATCCTGTCCAAAACCTGGTAGAACATTCCTGCTCTGAAACAATCTTTGCTGTTGTCTGTCGCTTGGCTACCCTCTGTTATTATTGCCACAACATGGTGTGCCTCAAGCTTAGAGCTAGTTTTCTCTTTCGTTTTGGAGCAATTTTTGCATAGAGATATTACATTTCTCAGCAGCATCCAAACCAGTCTTTCACAAATCATCAAACACCTGCTCACTCTTGTAATTTTCAAAAGTACTAATTATTGCCTCCACAAGGTCTACTGCTTTGGCCAAATCAAGTAAAGTAGATTGGAGCATGTTTGATAAAATTGTTGCATCTCCCAAAAATGACTTGCAATGCAATGCAATGAATTGCACATCACTTTGAGCCAAATTTAAAGGCCCTTGGCATCGACAGATCTTTCCCCACTGGGCTCATCAGCCACTTCCTCAGGCACTCTTAAAGGGGAAATCCGTCGATTTTTCACATAGATCTCCATTTCTCGAGGTCACCAAGTACTGTCGATACGAAAACAAACAATTGGTTTTACCTAGCTCGAGTTGCTGCAGCCAACAGCTAAAGTGGCCAGGCAGCTATAGCGCTACACTCTGGGGGCATGAACATGGGGGCTCACAAACATTTCTTCTTTGATACAGCTGGCAAGCTATCCCACAGATTACCAAAATATCTGGAAGCCCACCATGTGTCAACTCTCTGGGTGCTCCTAAATATGTCCCATTGCACTGGTGACCATTTGAGGTGCATCACCAATCCAGTCACGACGACATAAGGAAAAGAGACATTCAGCTTTTGGTATTTATTTGGTTGTGCCCACAAGCACTAGATAAAAGATTTTGGTCCATCTTTTGAAGGTCTTTTTTCTCATGCACTAGTATGCTAAAACCATGACAAATTTTCAGTATCTCAGGGCTTTTGTATATTACTTTTCTCATTGAGCTATCAACTCCAATATACCCAACACGTTTCCTTTTCAGCTTCACAGATGTATTGATGTATTGAGTTGCACTATACAGAGCCACTTCAGCGAGATATTTTATGTACTCCTTGCTCTCCATTAGAGGTACCTGATTATTTTCTGCAATTTGATATTTTTTTTCAACGCCAGCATCCTTGTGATCTGCTACAGTATAAGCAGCAAAACCCTCCATCTGAAGTTTTTTAGTTTTTAAACGTTCACTCCAAGTGGCCAGGCACAACTAACATGTTTACAAGCATAACACAGAGCAGAGCAGATAACAATTTGGGTGTTTTATTTAGCTTTAGAAGACCCATGTGTATTCCCGATCAAAAATGACCGGCCATTAGAAATGAATGAGTGAGAAAATGGTCATTGTATAAAATTGAGTCAAGGTACAGTACATACCTATTGATTAGATGGACTGTATCTGTGCTTCTGTACATTCACACACACACACACAAACACACTCTCACTCCCCCTCCCCGACTGGAACCTTTCCCCAATATAATGTTCCCGTCTGACTTGCATGAGCTCAGGTCAGTAAGGCCTGACAGCCATAAATAGTAAATAGAAGTTCAAAACTGATAATATCCAGTAGAACTTAGTTGATACAAAGGTCTATCACAACATTAGATGATAATGTGTTACTATGGATTTATAAGTAAGGGATAATGTATAGAACGCCGGTCATTATTGGGAAAATAAGTCCCGACAGGGTGAATCGGACCCCGACGCGCAGCGGACATTATCCCTTATTACACGGCTACTTGCCAAAACAAAACAATAAACTCCCCACATTGTGACTCTTTAGCCTACATAGCCTAGAGTATAGCCTTTTTATTACCGTTTCATCGTGGCTTTTGGTGAGAAACAAATTGCACACGCTTAACAAACAACACACGCTTAACCTGAATCAAACATTCTTTAGAACACAGCTGATCAACCATCTGCTTTCACCTTTGAATGAAGTCCCAGTCCTTGCGTAGTGATAATGAAAGACGTGAAATAGAAGCACAAAGCCCATTTTCCTTGACAGCGGTCTGTTATACTTAGCAACGGTTATACTTAGACCACCGAACGTTGGGAAGGCCCATTCAAGTGAATGGAGCATTCTGCAGCATTATGAAGAGCCGTGTAATAACAAGTTATAATGCAGCGGTCATTTTTGACCGGGAGCACAAAACTAGTAAAACAAAAAATGAACACAACAGGAGGGTTAAGGTGTATTGTAATCAAGGATGGACTGCATATCGCGGGCGGAGACACAGGTATGAGGGAAACCAGGAACAGGTGACACAGGACACAGGAAGTAAACATAGGAGCATGGCACAGGAGGTAAACAGAGACACAATGGAATACAAAAATCAAAAGGTAGACACATGGGGGCAGCCGTGGCCTACTGGTTAGCGCTTCGGACTTGGAACCAGAGGGTTGCTGGTTCGAACCCCGACCAGTAGGCATGGCTGAAGTGCCCTTGAGCAAGGCACCTAACCCTGCACTGGCTATGCCAGTGACCATAGATAACTACGATATCAGTGAATACAGGGTATTTTTTTCAACATGGGAGAAATAAAGGAGGTTGGAAAGTTAGAGCTTTTTTTTCCTCAGATTTTTTTTTTTGTTTATCCCAATTACTAATGTGCATTACAATAAAAGGTAGTGGTTAGGGTTGCGTTACCTAAAAGTCCCTTACTAATGTAGTTATCCTGTCACTTATAGTTTATTTTGCAGTAACAAAGAGTAACAGAAAACATCCATCCATACTTTGTACGGTTAACTTAGGGTTTGAAATGGAAATAGCAATTTGTACACACAAACAATGACATTTGGAAATCATTAACAATTAGTTTCAGTATGAGTCTAGTTAACTTGTGATGAAGGATATAGGAACTGTTACTGCATGACTCGTCACTGAGTGCATTCAGGTGTTTCTCTTCATCTACTTCCTAATTCATCTATACTTGTATTGTCTTCCACACTCTGTCTCTCCATCCATCTCACTTAGATTGCTGTGACACTCTCACATCTTGCTTTGTTTACTTCATGCTGTTCCGTTCCATTCTAGCCACAGTGATGTCAATTCGGAATTCGAAAATCAACGTGACCATGGTTCTCTGGCATCTTTTAGCTTCCGCTCTGCGCTAAATAACTTACTCACTAACTTTGTTTTGTTTATTTTTCTTGTTGTGGTTGGTGTTGGACGGATGCTTCTCTCTCTCTCTCTCTCTCTCTCTCTCTCTCTCTGACTGATATGCAACACAGAATGGATGTGATTAGTACTGTGTAGGCTACCCATTGATTATTATTAAAGAGGGTCTGTCTCTGTCTCAAAACTGTTAGAATACCTCCTCTTCCTCTTTAATAACCTGGGGATTCCACCCTTTTATCAATGGCTCATAAACCTCCATTTCATCAATGGCTATTTAGGAGGTTGCTTATCTGATGTGTGTGTGTGTGTGTGGGTGTGTGTGTGTGTGTGTGGGTGTGTGTGTGTGTGTGTGTGTGTGTGTGTGTGTGTGTGTTTTGTAAACAGCCTGAGTGACCATTGCTTCTTGAATGAAAGAGACCGAGTGAATAACTCATTTACATCTTTTGATGTAGCCAGTCAGAAGAAGTCTTTGAAGTGCCACGGCCTCTACCAAGGCCTTGTGAGCACAAGACGAGAAGAGAGAGAGGAAGAAAGAAAGAGAGAGAGAGAGAGAGAGAGAAGAAAGAAAGAGAGAGAGGAAGAAAGAGGGAGAGATAGAGAGGATGAAAGTGAGAGGGAGAAAGAGAGAGAAAGAAAGGACAAGTCAGAGAAAAATGCCAGAAAGTGGGCGCAAAAACAGATAAGGCTAAGAAATGTGTGTGTGTGTGTGTGTGTCCGTGCGCATGCATCAATTAGCACTACATATGGGACAATTCTCCAGAATCAAACCAAGTAGAGCAGAAATGTTCATGTAGCCTTTCACTACTCATCCGGACACACTCATCAAAACAGGAATTTCAGGCATTTACTGCTCTTTTGGCTGTATTACCAATGCTAAATTAACTGGATAATGCAGCGCTTCAAATACAGACAGCCAGATGGCTTACAAAGAACTTATTTTTTATCCACTCTCTTCCCCTCATCGTGCTTCGTGCTTGACTCATCATGCTTCCTGCTGACATGATGGAATAATGGCGCAAATGATGCCGTTGAACAATTCTCGCTTTTTGACTTCTTTTTAAGCTTTGAGTCCTTTTCAAGTGGTTTGGAAGCTGTCCCTTATGTCTTAATGAGGAGGAACACAGCAGAGAAGATGGCAGACTTTTACCGATCTCTCCACTTGCTCCCTCAGTAGTCTTAAGAGTCC
Source organism: Alosa sapidissima (assembly GCF_018492685.1). Classification (NCBI taxonomy): domain Eukaryota; kingdom Metazoa; phylum Chordata; class Actinopteri; order Clupeiformes; family Clupeidae; genus Alosa; species Alosa sapidissima. Next base: position 20,425,660 of record NC_055967.1, read on the forward strand.
TTACAGCTACCATTTCTCTCTCTCTCTCTCTCTCTCTCTCTCTCTCAATGTTTTACTCTTTCAGACTCATTCATTTCATCTCCTTTCTCAGTCTCGTGCTCCCTCACATACTTAATGGTTCAGGCGTTCAGCACCTGTTCACCTGTAGCATGAATCCCATCAGACTCCCAGATCCCATCTGACTCCCCTGCTTTTGACGTGAGTCACGCTAACTGTCAGACAGCTCTGCAGAGCGGTTATTTAGCGCTGTCACGAACACAGATATCACACAATCATCAGACAACTCACCGCCTCACTGCCATGATCACTTTCCGCACTGACACTTCGAAACACCCCGCCTAATTCCATCTGTTTAGCTGTTGCCTCCTCTTCACCATCAGTATGGCGAGAGAGAGAGGAGTTTTACCGAAGCAACACAGATGGTTAAACTTCAGATGTTTATTTTAATGTGCCAACATAAGAGACTAACGTTTCGACGTTCTGCCACGTCTTCGTCAGAGTCTAGTATGACTCTATATATTTAAAAGTATATTTAAATTGTACCTTGCTGTTGTAAATACTTCTCAGGGCTCTTGAGCTCTTCCCCCCACCGGTACATGTGCATTTGATTTTTTGAGCTGAAGGATTAGTAACAGACAATCTCCAAAGAGGCATATCTACTGGCCAGGTAATGTTTCACGATTCTCGTGATATGTCACCTGGGCACGGACAGCCAAATTGCAAGGCTGGTTCTCCGCCTGTGGGGTGCTACCAGCTATGCAAGGTGCACAACTTTATCTATTACAAGTTTGTTTGCAATCAAAATGACTTTGAAGCTGTAATATTAAGGGCACCCTTAAGAGGTTTTTTTTACCTTTTCATTTTAAGGTAAAACAAATCATTCCAAAATCATTTTGATAGCACATAACCTTATAACATGATGAACGACACCTCTGCCATTGTCTGCCATTTCCCTCTATCGGGAATTACTGACCTCGGGAATTACTACAACACCCCCCCCCCCCCCCCATCACCACCTAAAATCTGAGATCTTTCTCTAGAGACTGCTGTCGGTGCATCAGGGCCGGCGCTAGCCATTTGGGTGCCCTAAGCACAAATGCTTGGTGGTGCCCCCCCAACCCCCCACCCCCCCAACCAACACACCAACCACCACCACCAAAGAAATAACAACCATTCATAATTTCTTAGTTAGTTTTTTTTCTCTTTAATTGCAGTTTCACCAACAGATGTCGGCCCTTGGCCTATTAACCTCTTGAAAATGACCGCATAGAACAACAACTAAACTTATCTAAAGCTGTCTAATTTGGGCAAAATCATATCACGTTCAGTTGCAGGGTTTTTCCAAAGTTCACCTTACCAAGTGCCGTTTCCCACTCATTTCACAATCATTTCATTACGTTGTGAAAGTGCCACTTGTAGCGTTACTTTTTCACTACACAATTAGATCTTTTGATCATAATTGATAACAAATGCCAAAAAAGCATCCTGAAATGCAACGCAAACTAGGCTAATAGGCTAACGTTATCTGACTATATCTCTGATGGCTAAAAGAAATAGCAAGCCCAGTTTAAGCATAATCAGAAATAGCATTGCTAGCTATAGCAACCTGAGGAAGGATTGCTAGTCTTATGCACCGATTGCTAACGTTAACAGAAAGCAGCAGTGTTGAATTGAATTCAATAACCCATAATCCATATCCATATCCACAATGTAAAATAACTAGCTAGCCAGCATCGATCATTTGCAACGTAGGCCCAACACTTGAACATGATCATGGCTAGTAGGAACATACGTTACAAAGTTTATTGACGGTACCTGGCATAAGCATAGACATGCATACACGCAAGGGCTACAAAACTCATTTTTAATTTTTATTTAAAACATTGTCTTAACTGTAAGTGACGCGCGAGCATCATCCCGCTGTCTCTTCTTTTTCCTTTTTTCCGCCCCCGACTCTTAGTGCCTTTTCGAGGCCATGGCTAAGGTGTCTGCCAAATTTTGGATTGAGGCATAATCGAACAGACCACTGGGAGGTGGGGGAGGGGGGCACCAGAGGGAGACTGGAGAGAGGGCCGCACAGGAGATTCACCTTTTTCTCGACTAATTTGGTCTAGGCCTATATTACTTTTGTATTGCTTTTGCATATTAACATGCTTTAGACATATTTTATTTGTTTTTTATACTAGTAGCCTATTGTGGTGATTTTTCACGACCCAGATTTTTTGGGGCCTCCCAGGCACTGGTGCCCTACGCGCAGTGTGTGATGTGCATGTGCGGAGCGCCGGCACTGCGGTGCACTCCCTCTTTATGTTATGTTCATACTTTGTTGCAAAATATGCATATTTAGTTTATTAATATGCTTCTCAACTGTAGGGGAACCCCGACAGCAAATCTTCTTTAGTGCTGCTTTAAGTTAAAAGACTTGCATAGTATGCCTTTAAAGGAGTTGGGGGTTGCAGGGGCTGTGGTGCAAGCGTTAGGATTCATTTCACATTCAGGTCCAAGTTCCCACAGGGACCGGAGTTTAATTCCAAGCCAAGGCTCATTTTCCGATCCCACCCCCCCATCTCTCTGTCCTCTCTCCCACTCACTCACTTCCTTCCTGTCACTCTCAACTCTCCCATCCTGTAAAGCCCATTAAAATGTCCCGTAAGAACTTCAAATGTATCCAGTACCCTTGTGTGTGTGTGTGTACATGTGCGAGGAGAGTGTGGAGCCTGAGTGAGCTAGCGAGGCCTGTACACATCACAAACGCTTTATCTACGACTGCTGAGGTTTTGTTTTTAACTTTGATGTCGAGTCTTCAGCAAGTGATCACTTTGTCCTTGTCAGAATAATTCATAGTAAAGTGTGTGAACTGTGCAGTGTTTACATTTATCACATAATATAAACCTTTCAGTCAGGGTTCTGGTACTCGTTTTGCATTCACTTCTCTGAGTGGAGAAAAACACCCTCTTATCATTGTCTCCTCACCCGGCGTTAGTCATTTCATCATCCACTGGCACTTCCAAGATCCTGGAGGTGCGATGAGTGTCTGCTTCCTTGGTTACATGTGCCAGGAGGTGAGCAGTCAAGAGTGGGAGAACAGGGAGAATCTCTCTCTCTCTTTCTCTCTTTTTCTCTTTCTCTGTCTCTCTCTCGCTCTCTTTCTCTTTTTTCTATCTCTATCTCTCTCTCTCTTTTTATCTCTCTCATTCCACTCTCTCTCTCTTTCTCTCTATCTCTTTCTATCTCTCTCTTTCTATGTCTCTCTTTCTATCTCTCTCTGTCTCTCTCTCTCTCTCTCTCTCTCTCTCTCTCTCTCTGTCTGATGTGATACCAGGAGGAGTTCCCCTCTCTAAACCCCGTCTGAGCGTCGCTGTGTGAAGCTTGCAGAGAATCAGGTAAAGGTTGCATCAGAGCGTGGCGATGGTAGGGGAGGGAGAGGAAGATCATAAATATACACGCGCTGGCAGGATGGGGAGAGGAAGGGGAGACGTTTGGGATGGGGGGGGGGGTGTCAGGCTGTGTGTCTACGTGTATGATGCTGAGCGCTGGAGCTCCCCAGCTGAAGGGGGCTCATAGCGGTGTGACGACATCTGTTTGTGGCTGAGTATGAAGCCGTACGCTAGACAGGACGCCTCAAATAGAAAAGGAAATGTTCTGAATGGCAATGCGATCAGACTGAAATCTGGGAACAAAAGTCGTTTGAGGACAACTATGATGATGGTATATTTCTGTAACATCTGTTTTTGTCGTTGTTGTTGTTGTTGTTGTTGTTGTTGCTGCTGTTGCTAATTGTTACTGAATATAAAGCCATACGGCAAGACAGACTAACTAAAGGAGAAAGGAGAACATTTTGAATGGCAATGGAATCAGAGGCTGAAATCTGAAAAAAGGTTGTTAAAGTAGGAAAACATATCATCCACAGGGATCTCATTCATGAGTATGTGAAGGATTTAGTTAGAAACTGCATACTGTATGTGTTTAAACTTTGTCCACAAACATAATTACAGAATTGTTTGATGGACTTACAATAATGCAGATTATTGATGTATTATTTCTATCTACATTACTGGGTATAAGGGAATAAGGGACACAAATCGATATTTTAGACTAATCAGTGGCAGACCGGAGGTTTTGAGGCTACCAACACCGATTTGTTTGGTGGCAGCCCCTCCATCCACATCTAATGTTAATGTCATGTCTTCCTCTTGAACACCTTTGTCAGAATCTGCAACAACAGCCCAACTTTGTTCACCTTCAGCCTTGTCTGTCTTTTATTTCACATACGTATAATTATTGCCATACAGTTGCAGCATTGCCCTGTCATAGTAAAGCAAGTTTTTTGGGCTTTTGTCAGTAATTGATTGTGTGGTGCTGTTTGGACAAATACACTCACTGTATTGAAACTGATTTTAAAAAAATGTACCATAGCAACAGACAAGCAGTCCTTAAGGCCATGGGGTTTTAATAGAAAACTCATCATGTAGCGTTTGAAGCCATCTTGGCAGTTCATTCCAACCGTATTTTGCTGCTTGACTGAAGCAAATACATCAGTAGTGGAAAAGAAAATGAAATGTGAGATGCTTAGAGACCTTAAGCAGCCAAGGTTGTTAATAAGAGCCTTGTGCTTGGTGCTGATACAATGCCCAACCCCAATTGCTGATACAATGGGCAAATCTTGTGTCGGGAAGAGGCCAGACTTCAGGATGAGAGAGAGAGTTTTATCAGCTTTATCACAGTAGAGAAAGAGAAACAGGCACTGTGGCAGGTGTGTTTGCACACGTGTGTGTGTATGTATACAATATATGAATGTGTGTGTGTGCGTGTGTGTGCATGCGTGTGTTCGTGCGTGCCTGGGTGCGTGTGTGCGTGCGTGTGTGTCCTTGTTTGAACTTTCCCTACTTTAAAAGGAGCTCCATCCACGTAGAAGGATCTAAAGGCTCTGTGGGAGGAGTAGGTTGAGGGAGTGAGGTGGGGTGGACACCCCCCCCACACACACACACACACACACACACACACATCACAGAAGGTTCTAGAATCCTCTCTATCCACGTGCACAGCTGTGTGGAACCCGCCTTGCCCCCGCTTTAAAAGACTTTTAACTTTGAACCTTGTTTTCTTTCACCCCTCCTGTGCGAAAAAAAGATACCCAAACCGGCAGGCTCTTTTCATAATTCAGCACCCACCTTCCAGCAGCTTTGAGTGTGTGGCAGGTTAAAAGCACTGAAGAGAGCGGAGCCAGACCATAAGAGACAGACATGAGACAAAACATAGAAGTGAAAAATAAAATATGCATTGCCTTCGTTTGTTTGTTTGTGCTTGCCCATGTCTCTCTCTCTCTCTCCCTCTCTTTCTCTCCCTCTCTTTCTCTCTCTCTCTGTGTGTGTGTGACAGAGAGAGGTAGAGAGAGAGAGAGAGAGAGAGAGAGATAAAGAGAGGGAGTGAGAGAGAGAGAAATTCAGAGAGTGACATCGTAAGTTAGAGAGGCTGGAAAGTGATATAGGGATAGCGTTGTTGGCGCTGTAACCTGTCTGTTGTGATAAGACTTAACATTCTCAGACTAATCCCTCAGATGTTGTTACCTTCCAAATAAGAAATGTGCTACACACATTCAACACCTCTCACAACAAACTCACACACATACACACACACAGACACCCACATACATGCACGCACACACACACTAACACACACCCCTCTCCAACTACCTCCCAGACACTAAGCCCTGGACTCACACATTCTTTGTCGCCTTCTCTCACAGAGATGCTACAGTATGTCTCTTTATTTCCACTGCCTAGTATGTGAGAGTGATAACAAAACATCTTAATTTCTCTTGCAGGTAGCATTTGGCACAAAGAAATACCATACTGCACATGATGCAGTGAATATCTGCTTGTTCTTGTTTTTATATCTTGCGGTGGCAGGGGCTTTCTGAAATACATTGAGTATGTTCTGGAGATAAGTGCAGGGTTCTAAGCACTTTATCAATAAGGACTGTATTGTTTGTCCCACTCCCCTTGATGCAATGCTCAGATTGCAGCCTGTGGCTTCTATATCCTAGCCTGGTGAAATCAGACTCATTCACTTTGTGAATAAAGTCTGGAGACTCGCGATTGGGAAATGTTTCCAACACTAGCATCGTAGTGGGCGTATACTTTGCATTCATTTTTGATTGGTCCAGTCTGAACAACCACCTTGATCAAGGATTCCTAACGTTACTTCCTACTTCGCCTAAACTTTAGAAACTGACAATAAACCGCCTCAGCAGTCAGGAAACAATGCACGCAGGCCTACCTTTGCCAGGGGCGCCTGCAGGAATTAATGCTATGGTACGCACACCCATTACCCCCCCACCCACCCCCACAAAAAAAAATCAAGCATGGACAATATTTTGTCCGTTTCCCAGTTTTAGGTCCGTGCATTGGTCAGCAAAAAAGTAGCCTACATAGCATAGCAACTTCCACATGCAATAATAAAACAACAACGTCTACAATGACCTATTCATTTGGACAACTTGATACAGGGTAACGTTACCTTTAGTTTTGTTCTAGCATACCGTGACGTCTGGCTTTAAACAGCTGTAATGCAGTCTAACGTTCTGACAAGCAATTGCCTACCTTGTTCTTGCCCATATGGAATAACTCCTCTAGCTTTGCTGCATCCATCATTTCTGTTTTCGTTGTTTAAACTTGTGATATATGATGAGTATTGAGTTAGTGAATTAGCTCAACATTGTGTGCTGATAACCATATATAGATAGCCGAGTAAAAGAAAACAACAAGTAGCCTGGTTGCGTGCCTGCGTGCGTATTCTCTCTCCTGCTCAAACAAAATGTTAATTTTGATAACGTGTTCACCAACTTTACGTAATAGAAAATTGTAAATAGACTGATATGATGCAGCTAATGGGATACTGTAGTTGGGAAGGTATGGTGGGCCAATTTGGTGTGAATACACACATACACACAAGGGACATTTTATCTCGTTGTTGAGTAGCCTGATGGTACGCACAATGCGTACGGACGTACACCTGCAGGCGCGCCTGACCTTTGCTGTACATAAATTTACACATTCTTACCACTGCATTTTTGATTTTGGTGAGTGCGTTGCTTCTACCGTTCACCACAGCGGTTGCATTTGTCACATCATAAACAAGCCAATGCTGTATATTGTATGTTTATTGTTTTTTTTTTTTAATTCACTGTTTTTATTATCAAACAAAGCAAGTTTATGCTCAGTTTATGCTTTATCACAAAAACATCAATTTCAATACCCCCCACACCCACCCCATACCTCAGATATAGATCTCACATTGGGCTATAGCTTTTTGCATGCACACACCTTCAAGTGCAAAAGCAGCAGCAGCACAGCTACTTCTAGAAAAATCCATGATGACTCCGGTTTGCTTTTGATTTCTGTTAAACTCAAGACAAAGCCCCAAAAGGATGTGTGTGCTTTTCATAAGGTCATATGTCTCAGCCCCTTCCTAGGGGAAGCTTGACTTACTCTAGAGTAGGTAAGGACTCAGTGCTGCCTGCTCCACTTCGCCAAAGATAGTCAGAGAGCCTACTGCATGAACTAATGGGACATGTTGTGCTAAGAGAGGGGTACAGTGCTGTGATAGCACTAAGAGTCGAGGTTTCTTTCTCCTCCCTGTTGGGTCCCGCTACATATCCTATCATGGTTTCTCTCTCTCTCTCTCTCTCTCTCTCTCTCTCTCTCTCTCTCTCTCTCTCTCTCTCTCTCTCTCTCTCTCGGGCAGATACATTTTGCGGACGCAGCGTTATCAGCGCCATGGCCAAACTTCATTTTGCGTGCTATTTATTATACCTGCAGCTCGTCGGCTAATCAGTGCCTTTCTCCGCCCCCTACCTCTATTTGCACTGCTCACAACTGAACGGCAAGATGCAATCACAAGCGCAGTTGAACGGAGTCAACTGATGAGGACAACATCAAAAGGAACCTAAAGTTTAGCGGTCATGAAATAATACAATATATGATAAAAACATGTCAACAAGCAGAGAGATAATACAGAGCAGTATTCTACTCCACTTAAGAAAATGCTCAAACTACTTGTGCACATAGACTTTAATAGCCAAATCTAGCAGGTAGGAAAGTTTAAGTGGATGCAAAAGTTAGACATTATTAAGGCCGGCAAAAGTTGCAGTTGCTTCTGAAATAGAACAAAGAAGCAAAACTGCTCTGAATACCGGTGCTGTTGTCTTTGAACGTTCCTCTTACTGATGTGTTGATTACACCTGCTTTTAAATGGCGGAAATATGTCTCTGCAAAACAGATGTGCGCTTTCACGGGCAGTTTTTGTACATACATAGGAAATACATAACGAGGCACGTTTTACCCTTCACTTCCCATCTTTTACACAAAACTTCCACTTTCCCCTGACCCTCCTATGAATGCATATGCATGACACCGAAAAGCGCAAATTGCTATTCTCTGTTGCTGCGACAGGCAGTCTGCAGTTTTACCTAAGTGCGGCCTGTACATACCACGGCATGTTTTTACTCGCACGTTGCAAGGAAAATACGCCTCAAGTTGGCGCAAAAATTTTAATACATCTACCCCGGTATGCTCTGCTCATAGTGAGGCCCAGAAAGCAGGATGTGTCTGCCCATGTGTAGGGGGAAGCTCTACGGTGCATGTATTGTCAAACAGAAGGGTCGTGTCCTTGTGTGTGAAATTCTTAGAGTCATGAATAATGTGAACACACACACACACACACACACACACACACACACACACACACACACAATGTCTGGTCCAGCATTTTCAATGTGCTTTAGCCTGAGATGGAAAGTATCAAAGACAGCGGAATGTATAATACATTTCACCCATACAAATGTCTTTTTTTGCAACTGTCAGGGTTTTCTTCCATTCCCTTTCTTTCTCTCACTCTCTTCCTCTCTCTCTATCTCTCTTTCTCTCTCTCTCTCTCTCTTTCTCTCTCTCTCTCTCTCTTTTTTTCTCTGTCGTTGTATTCAGGAACAGTGCTGAAAGCCCAGTGCTCATCTGGTGCCTCCTGCATATTCTGTCTCTGCTTTAATATGGAATTCTGTACCGTACTCTTCTCTCCTTGTGAGTGGATTGGCAGCTCATACCCCCCCCCCCCCCCCTTCCTCTGTTCAGGAAGAGTAGCACAGTCAGTTGCACTCACACAGAAAATGCAGCAGGAGGACGTACAGTATGAGTGTCTCTGGGTTCACTCCTTTCAATGCTTTAGTTTGTGAGTCACCATGTCGACTTAGACTTCTTCCTTCTTGGTTTTCCACAGACCACTGAGATCACTTCCTTCTGATTCTCAGAGATCACTTCTTCCTTCTGATCCCATTAAGGTCATCCACTTGAGCTGAGTGTAGTGGCTAAGGAACTGGGCTAGTACGCAGTAGTGTAGTGGCTAAGGAGCTGGGCTAGCATGCAGTAGCCAGAAAAGCTGTGGGTTCAACTCCATGTGCCACCATTGTGCCCAATGAGCAAGGCACTTCACCCCGAGTTGCCCTTGGGGAGACTGGCCCATGTAATAATATGTAGGTCGCTTTAGATAAAGGCGTCAGCTAATTGAGCAGGTATCGTAACACCTCCAATTATCACCCATTTTGTTCGAAAATTCTAAAACAATGATGTTTTTTAATACTTCAAAATAACATTTGATGAATGAACCTTACATTTTTCAATAGCCATAGGTGTGTAGATTTGAACAAAATCTGGTTTGGTTCTTACCGGGGCTTTTACTGCCTGAAATTGTTTACCTCGCTCGGAAGTTAGTGCTGGCCTGGTGGGTCGTCTACTTCCACCCTTTCAACGGCACATGAACGGTTAGACTGAGAATTCTCGTCGCTACCTCAGAATTCCACTGGAGCTCCAAGCGGATTTGTACACGCAGCCTTACAAAACTGTTTATAGCTCTTCGGTAAAATGTCATTTTTGGTACTGGTAATTTATGGTAATTTAGATACACTTATGGTGTGGGTGCTTGCGTTTCTTTAGGAATCCGGCGTCTTGGTTTGTATAGAAATGAATAGTAAATGACACATACACGTAAGAGGATAGAATCACGGGGCTAGTGGTAATAGGGGGCGACCCGATAAGTAAGTAAATGTACATACATACATGTGTTCAGGCCGCGAAAGTTCTTGTGCATTTCATCGTGCCAAACACCTACTGTGCTAATGGTCCATTTAGTTTGGCCATGCCCAGTACTCAGTGGTGTCCAAGCTTACATTCTCCACTTTCCAGAAAGGTGGCATTTTTGCAATGGATTGCTAGGGTATTATTTACTCAGTGTAGCCTAAGGACTCTTAACCAAAGACTGCTGTGCTAGCATTAAGGGTCTTTTTCTTCCCTGTGGGATCCCGCTACATGCAGAAAGGTTGCTTTTTATGATGGGCTGCCAGGGTGTTCAATAGATGGCTGGCTTATTAAAGTAGTGCAAATGCATGTTTTAATGGGGCAAAGGCATCCATTAGTAACTTTTTTAGTAAAAGTACTAAAACACTTTTTTAGTTTTAAACTTTTAGTAAAAATAAAGCAACACAGACTTGCAACAGTAGGTTCAGGGATCAAACTGGCTGGCCAAGCAACAGTCTGTTCAACGTGGACAGGTCTCAGATGACTCTTCTCTGTAGATCTCTGTAGATCTTTTATTAAGTCACTGTTTACCTTTTCTTTCATCTGTCAGTGTGGTTCAGGCAGTCTCTGTCTGTAGCAACATCACAGGGAGGAGGGACCCAACAGAGAAGTCTGTCTGATATGTCCAAGAAACAGTTGTTTAAAAAGTCAGTCAGTACCTACCACCTGCCTTCAGCTAGAGTTTGGGCCAGTGCCTTCAGGTTTTCATTTCAAATGCCTATTACAACGGATACAAACCATCGTTCGGCCAGTAGAAACAAAGTCAATGTCAGCCCTTTGTGTTGTATTTTGAACTGACCGAGTGTTTAGATATTGTGTTTGTAATGCTGCTGCACAACCACTTGCTCCTTCAACTTGGCTTGGCTTGGAGGTGTGACAGTTCTACTTCCCTTCAAAGTGTGAGACCATAATGGTCCTTGGAGGGCAATGTGATAGCTCAACGTCTACAGTAAATATGCGGGTGGTTCATGCCTTACAGTAAATCTCAGTCATATAGGTTCTTAGAGCCTACAGGCGCTCCAGGCCTCCAGAGTACAGTAGATTCTGACGCTGCTTCCTCTCTGGTGCCCTGGTCATCAGACTGCATTCCCTGCTGTTCTTCCCTCGTGTCCTTTCCCCCTGTCCCACACTAGTGCCTACCCATGAAGGGGCCCAGTTTACCGGCCCTCGTGTCTGTTTGTCATAGCTATAAACAGCAGCGGGTATAGTGGTGTTCTTATAGCTATAAACAGCAGTGGGTATAGTCGTGTGTGTGTGTACAGTACCTAATGACCCTTGTGTCTGTTTGTCATAGCCATACACAGCAGCGGGTATAGTCGTGTGTGTGTGTGTGTGTGTACCTAATGACCCTTGTGTCTGTTTCATAAAGCCATAAACAGCAGCGGGTATAGTCGTGTGTGTGTGTGTACATAATGACCCTCGTGTCTGTTTGTCATAGCCATAGAAAAATGTTTATTTGCCTCCCTCGGAAAATGATAACGATGGAATAAAATGCATTTTGTTCTAAAAGATGTTGTGGTTAAAAGGCACCGTAAGAGTTCGCACACATCAACAGTGAGAAGCAGTGGGCGTCATGGTGGAGTGCCTGCTCACACACTCACACACAACTTCAGGAGTGGCTGTGATGCCCAGGGGTCAACCACAGCCCAGTCCCCTCTGCAGAGCCGCACAGCGACAGTTTCACCTTCTCCTCTTGGAATGCGTATTCGTGTGACTGAAACTGCAGCCCCCGGTGCTCAGCTCAGCCATACCGGCTCTGCTCACGTGGCTGCGAGTTGAACACGGCTGACATTTCCTCTTTGTCTCTTAGTGTTCTTGACTGCGATTTCGTTTCTTGAAAGAGGTCTCTGTGCCCCCATTGTGTCTCGTGGCGCTGATAAAAATAATCTCGCCGCCGAAGCGCGCGGAGCACCCGACGGTGCGTGAGTCGCGGCACTACGATGAAATGAGATAATTGAAACAACCCCAAAAGGTGCCAGAAGAAGTGAGCTGGTGCTTGAAGGCCCTAGTGAAGCGAGGATAAATTGCTTTTCTCCGTGTTAATTACAGGGTTATGATTCTCAGCTGATGCAAAGAGCTGCTTTTTTTGTGCCTTATTATGATAATAAATTTCATTTTATGTGTTGCGTTGGCGAAGCATGATAATTTATGGAAATTAAGTGTTGCGGCCTCCATTTAACATTGGAATTTAGGGAACGAGACAGAAAGAGAGACAGAGAGCCACAGATTGACAGTGAGAGTTTGAGAGTGAGAGAGCGAGAGATAGAGAGTGAAAGAGAGAGAGAGAAAGAAGGAAGATTTGTTAGCTCAACCCCCAGGATGTATAACCAGCATAGTAATATCTCTATGTCTCTTTACTGTGCCGTTAGCTAGAATCACACAGGCCACCCTGTAAGTGTGTGTGTGTGTGTGTGTGTGGGAGGATGTGTGTATGTGTTTTTGTCTGTGTGTGCATACTTTAATGAGATTGGCTCATCTTCGCATTTGGGGGGGAAATGCCACTTATTCAAACAACACCATCAATCTGCCATGAAAAGGTCAGGCGGCCTCGTCTGTAAGTACGGGTCCTAGAGCAGGGAGAGCCGGCCTGTGACCCTGCTAATAACATGAAGCACGGGCACTGAGCATGCTCAGTTTGATCCTCACACCATTTCACACTGTGGTGCTGGAGCCACCTAGCCGGCATACTTTAGCATCATGAGCCACGTCAATCAAAGACACAAATCAGAGAGGAGTGTACAGTATGTGTCTGTGTTGGGGGGTGGTGTGTCTGTGTCTGTGTGTGTGTGTGTGTGTTGGGGGGGGGGGGGCAGTGTGTGTGTGTGTGTCAATCAAAGACACAAATCAGAGAGGAGTGTACAGTATGTGTCTGTGTTGGGGGGTGGTGTGTCTGTGTCTGTGTGTGTGTGTGTGTGTTGGGGGAGGGGGGGGGGGGGCAGTGTGTGTGTGTGTGTGTGTGTGTGTGTGTGTGTTGGGGGGGGGGGAGGGGTGTCTGTCCATCTCTCAGCACACTGACTGAAGGACGCCGGATATCAGAGCTTTACAGAGTTTTCTTTTTGAATGTTCTCCTGCTTGTTGGCTGTTTGTCTGCATTAGCTGTTGAGACGATTCCACTCACAATCCTCTTCACGCACGCACACACGCGCACACACACACACACACACACACACACACACACACACACACACACACACACACACATGCACACATGCACACACATATACACATAAGCAGATTCAGATACAGATACACACCTAGCCACACATCAGGCTCAATGAGTGTCTGTTTCCATGTCTTTTTTCTCGGTCTATGTGGGCTGGCTGCCGAATGATGGATGGATGATTTGTGTCTGTCATCAGCTGCCTGATTGGAGGGAGACGGATGGGTGTGGGCGTGTCACTCACAGCTCTAACGAGCAGTTAATGGACAGCCGGCGGAAGCCGGGCAAACGTGTCACCGGCCGCTCTGTTTCCACGCCGACGTGTCTGACAGCTGATTGATAGACTAGCACCCTTGCTGTTTATATATTTTCCCTCTAACTCATTCTCCATCATTCACTCTCTCTCTCCTTCTCCCTCCCTCTCTCTCTCACCCACTCATTTCCTTTCACTCTCTCTCTCTCCATCATTTTTCTTTCTCCTTCTTCCCCTTCCAATATTTCTCCTGTCTGAGTTTCTCTCTCTCTCTCTCCTTTCCTCTCTTCCTCTCTTCTCATTGTCCTCTCTTCTTTCTCCATCCTTTCCATACCTCCCACTCCCATGTTGTGTTGATACCCAGGGCATGGCGGCACGCTAGCAACTCTCTCCAGATGCAGACATGTCTTCAGGTGTGCCCGCCGCTTGGAGGGCAGTATCAGAGGTGCGTTCAAGTTGGGCAAACAATGGCGAACGTTCGTGGTGAACATGTTTTCTTTGAACAGTTTAATTTGAACGATTTGGTGTTACGTAACATTCCATTGTAACGGTAATTTGTTGCCGTCGTCAAACTCACGTCCAGTTCCACCGTATGTTTGCCGAGAACTACCTCCTCAGACTGTTTGCGATTGTTCGCAAACGTTCGCCGAAATCTCGAGGCTAACGGAAAACTGTTTTGAAAGGTTCGCAAACGTTTGCCTATGTTTGCGAATTTGAACGCACCTCAGTTCAGTTCAGGTTTATTGTCATATGAATATTAGTACAGAGTACCACAGCAATGAAATACAATGTGCCTTGGCACTCCCTCAGCACCAGTCAATAAATAACAAATTCTAAATTACATTTAAAAAATCTAAGAACAGTAAAAATAGTAACTCAGACAAAAGCTCAGACATTAGCCCTGCTCTTTGTTGTCCTATCATTTAGTAGCCTTATTACCTGGGGGTAAAAACTATCCCTGAAGTGTGATGTGCGCGTTGGGATGCTCTGCAAATGCCTCCCTGATGGAAGGTGGATGACTAAAGTCCTGCGTAATACCTAGTGCCCTGCGTAATACCTAGTGCCCTGCGTAATACCTAGTGCCTTCTTAGTGCTGTGTTTCTTCTAAATGTTTTGGAGCGGTTCAAGTGGAGCACCAATGGTTTTAGATGCAGTTTTAACCACCTTTGTCAGAAGATTAAGGTCATGTGAAGTAGCACTGCCAAACCACACTACAATGCTGCCTGTCAGTATACTCTCAATTGTACAGCGGTAAAAGTTCTGTAGGATGTTAAGGGACATACCATATTTTTTGAGACACCTCAGGAAATAC
>NC_055967.1:20445511-20450511 GCF_018492685.1 Alosa sapidissima
AGTCCCTTTCTATTTCTCAGCTCTGTACATGCCTCTCTCTCTCTACTTTTTCTCTCTTGCTTTCTCTCTATCTTTTTTTTTTTGTCCACATTTCTCCCCCTTCTTTATACAGTATTTTTCTATCCATCTCTTCATTCACTTATTTAGTCATTCTCCCTCTATCTCTCTGTTCCTTTTCATCCCTTTTTTCACTGGCATCTCCTGCTCTCTCTATGGCCTTTATCACAGTGTTCAACTTCATTGTGAGAATGTGGGATCTGCTAGATTATTCCCATAATCTCTTTTGTCTCTTTAGTTGTGTGTGTTCTCTGATCTCTGTTTATGCTGCAGTCCTTTATTCCCCCTATCTTCTCCCCTATTCTTTGTCTGCTAGGATTTTGTGTTCTTTCCTTCTGTCTTGCTCTGTCGAAGGAGGCCTTATGCAAAGTCATGAAAATTCAAGTTTAGGCAGCTTAACTTAACATACATCATTTAGATTTTTTTAGATGAAATATTGCACAATCAATATTGTCAAGTGCTGCCCTCACAGATTTTGTCTTTTACTTCTGTGAAAAAAAAAAACACTCAACAGCCAACTCTCATGGCTAGAGCTGTTGCTTACAACCTCAATTACAACTTACACACTTTAAAGACCTGACAGAGAGGCGGTGGACTACCAAAGGCATGTTTTGAAGTGTAAGACTATCACAGTCAATGGCAGAAATATCTTTAATGCTATACTTAGTACCACAGTTGATTCACACGCTTTACAAAATGAATACCCATTTTAACAGCATGCGTTCTTCTTCCACAAGGAGAAATGCCAAATGAGATGATTACAATACGGAGCAATGGAGGTGTTATGACCCCCAGTGCCCCCTTCAGGCCTGGCATGGCCAGTGCTCATGCAATGCCGGCCTAGTAGGTCTAATTAGCTAATCATGCACAACTGGTGAAGGTGTGTGGGTATATAAGGGGTTGTTCTTTCTCTTCATTTGGGCACTTTTCTGTTTGGCACATTCTGTTGCAGGCACCTTTGGGTTAGCTCTCTCCCACTGGCACCTTCTCTTTCTATCGTGGAACATCATACCGACTTTGACATACACACACCCACATGAACACACTTGCATACATGCTTTTACTTTCCCCTAGATTTTTTTTTGGTAATGGTTATTTATTGCTTTTTGTTACTTTTAAATAAATACTTTATTGGTTAAAGTTATCTCTGTTGTCCCGACTCCCTCTTTATGTTGCGGCTTAGAGCCCGGTCGTAACAGGAAGAATCACACCCCCTTCAAGAGGTTTTTTTTCTGTCCTGAAGAGTGAGATGATCGGAGCAATGAATGAGAAAAGTACAGCTCTACTGTAGCCAGTCACATGTGAAAATGGAGGGTGTCTCTTCTTTCTGCTACAGTGCAGTACAACATATGTTTGTCTGTGTGTGTTTTTCATGTGTGCTGAGAGAGAGATGGAGAGAGACAAAGAGATGGAGGGGGTGCAGTGAACAAAGGGAAAAATAAAAGAAAAAAGGGAGACAGAGAGAGCAAAAGGAGATAGAGAGAGAGAGAGAATAAATGAGAAGGGGAGAGATAATTGGATACAGGTGTCCTATTTGGTGGAGTGGAGTTGAGAGCAGGTTTGATTACCTGGCTGTTTCCCAGAGCTTTGTTTCGCTTTGTCGGCTGAAGAGTTTTTTCTACCGGCTGGGCCCAGTGTCGCTTCACAGATCCACAGACCCATCCAAAGGACGCTTATGTTTGTGGATAGTGTGTCTGGTCTCATTTTGTTAAATGTCACAGAGCACAATATCTGTCCTGCTTATCTGAGCACAATATCTTTTCTAACCGGCTTAGCTACTTCCTCATTCGTATTGTTTTGGAAAACATCCATACAGATGAATACCATGTGAAGATGACCTGAAGTGTGTCTCTTCTCTTATGTTATCGATGGATGGGCCTTCAATGGATGGACCTCAATGGGCCTTCACTTAAAATGCGGACAAAGTGCAAAGTCTATTAAAAAGCAAAGTTCCCTTGCATGAGCTATAGCTATTGTGTGGCATGTGGGAGTATTGAGCGGACTCATTAATGTTTGCGCCTAAGGTATTGCCTATCTTGCTAAATTAGCAAATTGATTTTGTGTAGTTATTAGAAGTAGCTTTAGTAAGACTTACAACTTTGCCGACTATTCAAATTAAGGTCCCATATCTGTGTGCTTCTTCTGACTCACTTACTCCAGTCAGAAGACCATGGTTCTGAAAAGCAAAGCCATCAACTGCTCTCTGCTGCAGGAGCTATCCATGGTGCTGAAGTGTTTTGTCACCAGATCTCTCTGCTGCAGGAGCTATCCATGGTGCTTAATATTGTTTTTCCCCACATAACTGCAGGTCCTTTGCTTGTCGTAAAGCTTCGAGTTGCGGCAGGTTTCTGTTTCGCTCCTGGCTACTGTTAGTTAGTAGTGGAAGTTGCTGACATGACATAGCCAACAGCTCTATCAGATCAACCTTCAGAGTCAGCACACACACACACACACACACACACACACACACACACACACACACACACACACACACACACACACACACACACACACACACACACACAAACACACATGCAGAGTCAGAGTATTTTGTGCCTAAGGCATGAAGTTCATGGCCGCTACTTATTCTTGTGCTCTGGGGACTCACTGTTGTGTGAAAGGACAGATCAGGCTCTGACTAGCCAGCCATTTCCTCTTTTTAGTGCCCAATTCACCTTACATATTTCCCCCGTTCCACCATTTCAGCAGTGTGTGTATGTATGCGTGTGTGTGTGTGTGTGTGTGTGTGTGTGTGTGTGTGTGTTATCTGTTGGATGTTAGATGTTTGATTGAACCTCTAAATCAGAACTGGTTGACATGAGCACAGCTGGGAATCCATTCAGCCACAGATTCATTTCTTGGCCAATCAAAACACATTCCCTAGCCACACACACACACACACACACACAAACCCCGAAGGCTGTAACGGGGTCAT
The DNA here is from genome assembly GCF_018492685.1 of Alosa sapidissima. Classification (NCBI taxonomy): domain Eukaryota; kingdom Metazoa; phylum Chordata; class Actinopteri; order Clupeiformes; family Clupeidae; genus Alosa; species Alosa sapidissima. The sequence continues at coordinate 20,448,504 of NC_055967.1, forward strand.
ACCTCGACTTCCATGAAGGTTTTTTTTCCCCCAACTGAAACGCAAAATAGGTCATTTTTCTCAGCAGACAATCTACTTCCCATCCATCACTCATGCTCACAGCCTCCGAATCCCCATCCATCCAGCCCACCTCTCCTTCACCTCACCACAACACTCACACACACACACACACACACACACACACACATGCATACTTATGTGTAAGCATACTCACATTGACGTGCACACACACACACACACACACACACACACACTTTCCACCCATACCATACCTCCTTAAACACTCTCCTCTAATATCACCCAATCATTCAAACATATGTATGGCCTCACCAAGCACTGCGGTAATAATTGACAGACAAGAACCAGAGCTATATAAAAATATGTTTTATCTACTGCTCTGACAATAACCATCAAGTCCTATTATGGATTTTATGGTTGGCTATTATCCCAATGTCCAAGCTCCGTGTAAGCTATTTATTGGTAGATTTGAGCCCTAATAATCCAGCTATATCCTTGTCTTTTGTCAGATGGATGATCAAAAGTGTTATGTACAAGACGTTTAGACCCACCCACATTGTGCGGGACAAAAAAGACAAGAGAAGTGATCCACACAATTTCACAGTTTACCAATGCAATACAAACAACAACTAATCACACTGCAATAATTATGGAGAACGCAAAGGATATTTATCTGCATGTTGTTACAGTAACTACAGTAACATAAATCAATTCTCATCCAAATGTACACATATCAGAATTACATCTGTTATGGCCATCATTGCTATGAGAGCTCGTTCATTTCATGTCAAGTTCCTGGGATCCTTAATCATCACAATGCAGACTGATGCTTTGATGAGAAAACCAATGGAGAAATGGAGAAATCTTAACCAAGCCTTGTTGAAGACACCTAAAGAAAAGTTTTACAGTATCTTAGGCACATTCTCTCCAGGTAGCCCCACTAAGCTCCTGGACAAGGCTATGACGGCTCTTGTTTTGTGCTGTGTTCCCCCTTCAGGTATGCCGTCCTCAGAGACCCGGCCGGCTGGCTGAATGTGCACCCAGAGCGGGGGGCAGTCAACACCACCGCAGTGCTGGACCGCGAGTCGCCCTTTGTGCACAACAACCAATACACAGCTGTCTTCATGGCCTACGACAACGGTGAGTGCTGGGTTTGACATTCCATTGCAGTGTTGTGCGTGAACGAGTTCAAAAGAACGCGTTCATTGAACACGCTCATTTTTTCGTGAACGTTGAACTGAACGCAACACATTTTTTAATAAAGAACTTGAACGTGAATTAGTTCACATTATGTGTCATGAACGGCAGACATCACTGTAAATGAACGTTGGAATTTGTTTTCCATTGAAAACTGAGTGACATCTGTTTTCTCTTTTGAAACGCAACGAGAGAAAGTTCTTCCCTCCTGTAGGCCTATTCTCGCTGGTGCCGCTTAAATCATGTATCACCAGACAGAAATGGTTTTGACATTGTGTGCGCAATGCATTGCGGGCAACGTAGTGTCCGGCTGAGAATAGTTGAATAGCATACTGGCTTCCGCACAACGTTACCCGTGATGAATTGCAGCAGAGCGGGGTAGGCATAGCAACGCCGCGTAGCAGGAAACAACGAGAGCGCCGAGGGCTGGATTTCATTGCACTAAGTATAGAACTGGTCTACCTTGTCTGTACTGCTGCAAGTTTCATCACCTGGTAAGAAACCCACAATTGCAGTGTCATGAGCAAATGTCTAATGAGCAGCTTCAAAGAACGTATAGTGATTTCTAGCTCGTAGTGTGAAAAAAACGTATTTATTTAAATATCTCACGAAAAAAGTAAAATGAACTGAACTTTGAACTAGTTCAGAATTAAAATTGTGAACTTTGAACGTGAACTGTTCACTTTGAGCATGTATGAACTGAACTTGAACTAGTCCAGAAAAGCTGTGAACTGGCACAACACTGTTCCATTGGATATTGCCATTTCAACTGGAAATGAAAATGAACATATAT
>NC_055967.1:20458011-20472784 GCF_018492685.1 Alosa sapidissima
TGTCCTGTCGCAGGTCTCTAATTTATCCCCATAACTCCTTCACACATGCTGTGAACTCCTGTTTGAGGTTGTGGAACTGTTCCCTGTCTAGTTGCTGGTTGGCACTGTGTGTTTCAGATAGACTGCCTATGCCTTGCATGACTCGTTCTGACTCCTTCTGATTATAATGTTCATGTCTTGCTGGACAGAGCTAAGTCTTGTTTTGCTCCCTTGAAACATAACAGTTCTGTTTTGGTATAAACTTACCGTGAGGAAGGTATTATTATTAATAGCTCCGTCTTTGTAGATTGGTAACTGTCTTCCATTGCAGGAAATGTTCCTATTTTTTAATTGTTTGTAATGCTTGCAAATGACTTTATGGTATGAGTCATTGTCTTATGTCTAGAGGCGCAGGTTTGTGGTACTGGGCCTGCGTTCTATTTGAGTGGTATCTGAGTCCCTGGATGTTGCTTGAGTATGTACTTAGCTAGGTAGATAGCCTTTAGCTAACAGAGAAGGTTGTACTCTGATGTAATTGATTCTTTGTGCTAGTTTCAAGAAGATAAAGTAGAGGCTCACCACGCTTTCTTCCTGTTGGTTCTTTGAGGGTTGCTTTTTGGATGGTATTATTTTTCTTTCTATTATTTTCTAGCTGCTGCTGCTAGGCCTACTGTGTGTCACTGTCTGAGATGTTCTTCTCTGAATCAAGTCACAGGAACACGAAGGGAAAGTGGAGAGAAAGGCCATATTGCTACGTTATTGATCCTCTTCTCTTTTTCTTTGATATTGAGAATCCTTCTTTAGGTTTTGGTAATTTTAGAGGGGTGAAATATGAAATATGCTCCCTCTCTCTCTCTCACTCTCTCTTCTCTCTCTCTCTCTCTATTTCTGTCTCTTTGAAGTTTTTGAAAGAGGGCTGTTCAGAACACAGACTCAACTAATGAAGCCACGTCCTCATTGTTTCTCTCACCCTCTCCATGGAGCTAAGGCTGACTCACCCCAGAAAGAGAGGGGTCAGTACCCCGTCCTCCAGATGAAAGAAAGAGAGAGAAAAAGAGAGGAATGATGGAAAGGTTTTTCTCCTAACTAGAGCCCGACCGATAAAGGATTTTGAAGGCCGATACCGATACAAATATTTGTTGATTTAAAAATCCGATATTCCGATATATCGGCCGATATATTTTTTTTCTTTTCAGAAACGCGCAACAAAACATTAACAGGTTTCCCTAACATTAGTTATTTGTAGTTATTTATGTGTATTGACTAAAATAATATGATAATGCATTTTAAAAACAAACTTGTTTATTTTTAAATAATATTGTCACAGTGGAACAGAGGAACATCAAAATATATTAAAGTTCTGATAAATAAAATGTAAAAAAATAGAAACTTAAGATATGAAACTTAGTCTTTGAGTGTGCGTGTGTAATAATTAGTCCCTATTGCCTTATAAGCTACCTTATAATTACAATGTCAGCTTGCTTATCCCTTTACCTGCACTTTTAAAATTATTTCCATCAAGCTACATCAAACCATTTTCAATCATCAGTTGCTGCCTGCCTTCTAAAACCTACTATTTAGTGATCTAAATCCATTATGTAACTCGTTAATGCTGCGGCTGAACGACAGTCTGAAACGCACACTTGGCGTCATTGGATTTCACACACGTGTAAAAGAAAAGCTAACTTTTATGCACAAGCTACGTTTGATACTTTTTCTCTATGTCTAAATGTTCACTCCTCGCACATCTAACTTACATTTTACAATGCAGGGACTGTAACTACAGATATACTAGTTATAAATACAGTAATCATTACTTTATTTAGGCAGAATAGAATAGAATAGAATAGAAAAGTTCGTTGTGGTTTCCAAGCTCATTAATGTTAATGTTAGGGGTCTTCCACTCATAGTCATGGCATTAGCTAGCTTTGTGGTTAGCTAGTCTATGATGAGCCATAGTTTAGCAATGGATAAGGTCATACTGCAAATTGTAAAACATACGCGTTCAAAATAACAGGCCGCGGAGAGATGATACGTCTCACTGCTATAACTGTTACGCTATTAAAGAAATACATCTTCAGTCACATTGTCAAAAGTTAAAAGGACAGACAGTCAACTACACTGTAACAACGTAACGTAATTACTAGCTAATTCCGCTTCACTCTCGGCTTATTTAACAGCAGCAAAACTGAACATTGTTTTCACGAATTTTGTCATGCTTATTTGAGTTCTTTTAATTGTTATTCAAGCAATGTATGTCTCGTGACCAACCATGAACACACTTCACCGATGATCTCACTCACGGTTAACTGGTTCTCTCTGCCCGACTCTGGCTGGATCAGCAGGTTGCAGGATGTGTAGCGCGTTATACACGAGTGTTGCCAGCAGGGGTGGTGTAGAGTGCCCTCTGGTGGACAAACTATACAACGTCAACACTCATGACATGGTTAAAGGGTGTTTCCGTTTTTATTTTATTTTTAAAATATTCATTTATCGGCCATTATAAATGCCGATACCGATGGAAAATGCCTAATATCGGCCGATAATATCGGCCCGCCAATAAATCGGTCGGGCTCTACTCCTAACTAGCTTCTTAAAAGGAAAGCACTCACAGGCTAATCAACCTCCACATCCGGTTGTTAAGCCGAACATCACAAGGCCTAACAGGTTTTTCGTCCAAAACGTTTATTATCACAGCCAGCCAGTTCTCACAATCTTTAAATCTTGTCACCATCACCTCCGTTTTAGTAAGTGTAAAAAATCACTTCACTCTAACAGAGTAATTACTGTAGCTGTGCAGACAGATGATATAATCAAGGGGTAACGTCCAGGCCTCAATGAAAAATTATTTTATTAGATTGAGACAACAAGTGAGTAGTAGAATGGCAATTATCTGAAGGCTATTCTGAATAGCGGGAAAAAAATAGTTTCTTTTACTATGTATGGAGAAAAATAAGTGGCTATGGGACAGTTATCAGAACATTATAGCATTATGACTTAACAACCGGATAGTATTCATCATGTCTGAGAATGGGAGCGCATGGGAATTCATTTGAAACATGAAAAGAAAAAAAGTATTTCATTTGAGATGTTTCATTAGACTTTTTATTAGATCCGAGGTCAATTTGGGAATATTTTGTCATGGTGGTTACAAGTAGTTGATAAAGACATGCTTTTCTTGTCAAGACTACAGCAAAAACAAAACAAAACACCAGATCATATTTTGGACACCATCACCAAAGCCATTTCCCATTCCTTGCTGATCTGAGTGCCCATCAGGATGTCTCTCCATGAGGGTTTGCGGCAAAGGATATCCAAATCGTAATCCCATAACGGTCCGGATTGCAATCCCAGTGAAAACTAAAATGGAAACAATATGATGTTTTTTTTTTCACCTTTCTGCATACTTTGAAGATTTATGAGAGGTTCTGAAAAAACACTACTGGAGTCTGTGGAAATGGAACATGGAACCTGTTGGCGGAGCCTCGGGAGAGCACTTTGCCCATGAGATCTCTCCCCTTACGGCCTTTTAGAAATGTCAGGTCCATAAAGTCAGGCTGCTCCAGGGAGCCATCAGTAAATCTGCTCAGCCGAGACCTCGCCCCCAGGAAGCCAGTTTAGCCACAGCACCCACCGACAGTTGGTGTAATAGATTGCCCACTATGAATCAGTGACAATTATTATTATTAACTCAAAGACAAACAATCCAAATAGATTACTTATTTAGACATTTAAACTACTGTAGGTAGCATTTTCACCTTTTTAAGTTATTTAACACCATCACTACCACACTTATGGTGAATTTCATCACAGTTGAATAAATTTGTATACATCTGAAACTAGTGTGTGCACAACCTCTATCAATGTAAATACAAAAAAAAGTAAAAATAAAAATCAGGTTGTCACATTAATACCATCCAATCAGTTGAGCCAATTAGAAGCCAATTATTATGACATTATCAATCATTTCTTATTTAAAATGTGCAAAATTGGAAATGTCCTTGTTTGAGATATCTTGTCAAGTTACCATAGCACTGAAATATTTCACAGGTCAGAGAACATAGACAAATTTAAAGTCTAGAAAAAAAACTGTAAAACAGAAAAAAGAAAGGAAAATAGCAAACTCAAGTGTTGCAATATAAACTTGTGAACTCAAGTCCTTGTATTTTACAGTATTTTGAAAATACAAAATATGAAGGCATTTTCATCATCTCAATAAAATACAAATTACAAAATAATATTTTGTTTTTGAAATACGTATTTTAAATACATATATTAGAAATACTGCTCATCCCTGGACACAGTATACCAAGAGCATGTATTTAGACAACTTTGAGGCTACCTTACCAGGTGCCATACAAACACTGAAGCCCAAACAGGTGAGCATTATTTTAACAGCTGATAACCTCACTTTGCTGGCCAAATAGAATGGGCTTTCCTTACCACAAGTATCTGATCAAAAATCGTCTAGTTGGTGGTTTGTCTATTCGTCTAGTTGGCAGTTGTATGCTGTCCCTGGAGCCAAGCCATCTCCATTTCTTAGCGAGCTCAGTCAGTCATGTCTCAGCCTGTCTCTTGTGATTCAAGACTCTATCTTTTCAAATGCGCTGCCATGTTCCCACCGAAGCCGATCACAGAGCCCTGATCTGTTCCTCCCTCCTTCTCTTTCCCCCTCTCTCTCTCTCTCATCACAGGAAAGAATAACTCCATCCATCTGGCTCATCCATTTCTGCTTTGTTCAGTTATTATGTCATAGCAGACAACGCTTGCGACCTGTAATTTACTTGCAGTGGCTTCATTTTCTCCGAAAATTCTATTACCATTAAGGATTACCATGTCAAGCAACGTCCAAAGCATCAGAGAGAGCATTGGTATTATCTGCATGTGGAATGTCTCTTATTGGCTTACTTTCTTCTTCTTTTTCTTTCTTTCTTTCTTTCTTTCTTTCTTTCTCTTGTTCTGTCTATCTTTCAATCAGTTTATTAGGTCAAAAGACTCATGGTCTGTGGGTCATAGTGTGAGCTAAGGGCTTGGTCGCCTATAAAGAGGGATTTGTTTGTTCCCCTATGTTTCCTTATGTGTTCATTTTAATTACGTGATTAATCAACCTGGTATTAATTAGTGAATTCAGTACAGTGTTACACTTCCTCCTCCTCCTCCTCCTCTCGCTCTCTCTCTCTTTCTTTTCTGCCATCTATTTTTCTTCTCTTTCTTTCTCTCCTGTTCTCTCCGTGTTTTCTTCTCTCTGGTGGTGCGGCGCGGCTCGGAGAGCATCTGTTTCGAGACGAGGAGCAGCAGGTCTGGGCCCGCGCTTTTCCCAGCATGCTATGCAAGGCCAGATGCTGACTCGACTCAGAGCAGCCAGTGCCAACCTCCAGCCCGACAGGGAGAGAGGGAGAAGGGAGAGAAAGAGAAAGAGAGAAAGGTTAAATGCACCAGAATGTTCATTACTGATAACAAAGAAGAGAAATCACAAGAGAAATCACAAAAGAGTCGAAATGTGAAAGTGTATGTGTTATGTGTGTATGTCTGTCAGTCAGTCAGTATGTGTGTGTGTGTGTGAGTGTGTGCCTATGTGTGCTGGGGAGAGTGTGAGAGAGTGTGAGAGAGAGAGAGAGAAAGAGAAGTCAGTCACTGTGTGTGTGTGTGTATGTGTGTGCTGGAGAGAGTGAGAGAGAGAGAGAGAGAGCAATACCCGACCGCCTGCAGCAAAGGATTATTTTCTCAGCAGTTGAAGTCAATCATTCTGCTGGCCCTCTCATTCTCCTCCACTACTGGCCCACAATGCCCTGGGCCGCACGGCGCCTGCCAGAGAGCCGACACCTGAACTTCCTGTGTACCAGGCCTCTGGCCTGAGGAGAGAGACCATCAGTCACACTCCTGCCAGAGCCACGTCTGACTGACACCTCGGCTTTGCTGCCCATCATATCTTGTACACAATTTGTCATTGGAACAGAAGGGCTTCAGGAGTCTCTCCACCCCTCCTGGGCCTCAGATTTAATTTTTTATTATTATTATGCATACATGATGCATATATATGTATGTCATTAGAAACAACCTGCATGCATCATGTATGTGTAATAAAATATAATATATATATATATATATAGATAGATATAGATATAGATATATATATAGATATAGATAGATATAGATATATATATGACATACATACTGTATATAAGTATATATATATAAGTATAAATACTCTTTTGATCCCGTGAGGGAAATTTCAATTTGGTCTCTGCATTTATCCCAATCCGTGAGTTAATGAAACACACACACTGTGTGTGTGTGTGTGTGTGTGTGTGTGTGTGTGTGTGTGTGTGTGTGTGTGTGTGTGTGTGCGCGCGTGCCATGCCTCTTAATACTGCATTATGTTTAATACATGGATTTGTTTTCAATAAGGAGTCGGTGTGGCAGGCGAGGTGGGATGAGGGAGAGCTTTAGCGAGTGTGAATATACATGTGCTGTATAATAACTTCCATTGCAACACCTCATATATGCCATACCATATTCAACCAAATTGTTCCCCTTTGTTTCTGACGGTGTGACTTTCATCAAGGCCTCTGATACTTTACGCTGTAAATCACACTCCTGAGGAGGAGGAGGAGGAGGAGGAGGAGGAGGAAGGTTTGGGATCAGGTCCAACCACAACTGATATGGAGGTGAAATTGAAATGCTACCTAAGTGACACACGAAAGAATGCCTCGAGGTGAAAGAATAAGTTGATGAAGTTGAAAACGGAGTTAGAGAATGTTATGGACATCATAAGAAGGCGTCACCTGCTTCAGTCTGACAGGACAGTGAAGTGTGTGTCCGTGGGTGGTGGTGTGTTTCGCGTGAGCACACACAGGTAAGGGCACCCTGAGAGAGACAGAGCGAGAGCTGTGATCTCAGACGAGCATTTTATTAGTGTCGGCGCACGCGTCTTATTTTCCTCGGCAGAATTCCATTAGCTGTGTGAAATGAGAGATCCGTCTGAAGTGTGTTTTGTCGTGAAAGTCAAAAGAGTAATCATCATCGCAAGCATGCACATCAGTCAGCTAATGCTGAATTAGCCTGCAATGACAGCCTGGGCTCAGAGGCAGGAACACAGACACTCACACACACACACTCAGATGAACTCACTCTAGCACACACACACACACACACACACAAACAAATCCACACTTTCACACACAGATGAACGCATACACTCACGTGTACACACACACACACACACACACACACACACACACACACACACACACACACACACACACACACACACACACACACACATACACACATGTACACACACATACACATGTACAAGCAGGCACACATGATACTCTATATTAAATCCTAATGGAAAATGCAATCATGTGTGTTCTCCCCAAAGACCACAAAAGCATTGCTCATTTTTACACCCCCCCCCCCCCCCCCCCCCTTGAAATATGATCTATGACCAAGGAGGTGTTACATTCTGACCCCGGCATTAAACGAACATCACAATGTTTTGGTGTCTAGAGAATGGCCCATCTCTAAGACGGATGCTGGCCTGAATGACTGTCTGAGGGAAGCGAGGCGCAGAGATGATGAGCATACAGGTATTAGTGTACGGGGGAGACGGAGGAAGAGGAGACAATGTGAGTTAGAGGTCGCCTCAGACGGAGGCTGTTTACCTGCTCACACTGACGAAGGTGCTGATTATGATGATGATGAAGATGATGACGATAGTTAGGAGAGGAGGACTGATGAAGTGGTGTGTGTGTGTGTGTGGGGTTTTTTGTGTGTGTGTGTGTGTGTGTGTGTTTGTGTTTGTGTGGGATGAACAAAGACAAACACCTCCATTATTCTGTGGTCAACTGAAGGGTGTAGAGAGGGGAGTGTTATTGCTTTTATCTCAAGTTCCTTTTTGGAGTCTGTGTGAATGAAGAAACACACTCACATCAGTAGTTATCTCTAGCCTAGTAAGTAGGCTGTACCTAGGCTGAACTCTGCTTCATTATGTGTTTTCCGAGTCCCACTGCCCGTTTTAGCATATGAACTCTAAAAGCCCCTGTAAGCAGAGCTCTTCACAGCCTGTCTGAAAGAGCCCAGAAACGAAGCGAAAGGCCTAGTGGTGAGGATGCACTGAGCTATTCAGCTTGTTTTTCTGGAGAGGGGGCGGGGGGTGGTGACAAGGTGCAACACTCTGGGAAAGCAAAATATGCATGCCACTAGTCTAAATTTACTCTGAAAGCTTTCATAACCACAATCTATGGCTCCCCACAATCTCTCAGAAGTACAGTTTGTAAACTCTGTTTTTGAAATTGTGTGCGTGTGTGTGTGTGTGTGTGTGTGTGTGTGTGTGTGTGTGTGTGTGTGTGTGTGTGTGTGTGTGTGTGTGAGATATCTGCATATATTCCTGTAAGCATGGTGTTGTATGTATATCTATGGGTGTGCATGTGTGTATTTGAATTGGGTATATGTGTGTGTGTGTGTGTGTGGTAGTGTGTAGTAGTGTGTGTGTTATAATCACCACAACAAACAAATGTGTTGCCATGCATCAATGTAAAGATACATGTCCTCAGCAATGTCCTCTAGCCAAGGGGAAGAGAAGAACACAAACCAGCTTGAGGAGTAACTCCTACCACATCTGTTTTCTGTCCTACCACCCTGCAAGTCTCTATGATGAGAGAGAATTTTAAAAGTGAACGCACTGAAGCTGTGTACAAGATTTTTTTTGGCTTACATGCCATATCAGCTAACCAATAGCTCCTGCAGAAGAAAATAGATAAAAGTGTGTTTTTTTAAACGCAAGAGAAGTCCGACAAGTGGACTACTGTACACACCTCCCTTTCTGTCCTCCCTCAGCTGGTCTTTCAGGGGTTGATGTCAATAGCCTACTGTACTTCATAGAGAGCCACAAGCTGCAAAGAATGTGCTCAACCACCACTCAGCTGATAATAGTTTGCCTGCAAAATTCAAAATCAACTTAATATGAATAAAAAACAGTGCTTGAAACAGGAAAAATATGGAATTTAAAAGGTTCTCTTGGCCTAACATATTCACAAGTGTGTGTGTGTGTGTGTGTGTGTGTGCGTGTGTGTGCGTGTGTGTGCGTGTGTGCGTGCGTGTGTGCGTGTTTGAGTGTGAGTGTGTGTGTGTATGTGTGTGTTGTGTGTGTGTGTGTTTGAGTGTGAGTGTGTGTGTGTGTGTATTTCCTCTTGTCTTTCACCCTTCTCTCTATCTCCAGATTGCTTGACAGCATTTTTTGTTTCTCGTTTTCTGAAGATTCTTGTGTCGCCGGACGAGTGAATAGAAGTGACATTGGAAAATAACTGTGATTCTCCTATCAATCTCAGCTCAGAATAGCTCAATCTATACATAGCATTGAGCCGCGGTCGCATCAGACCCCCAGATAAACAAAAGCCACATCCCTGGCTTGGTCTCCCTGCAATCTGAAAAGCAAATCCAAATGCCGAGCTTAGCTGAGAGCTACCATTCACTCATGCATTATCGCTGCTGTATCTCCCAGGCTTTGGAACTTGCAAAAGACTGGAATTTAGAAGATTGTCCTTTCACGGTCTCTTTCAATGTGTGTGTGTGTGTGTGTGTCTGTGTGTGTGTGTGCATGCGTGTTTGTGTGTGTTTGTGTGCGTGCATGTGAGAATGTGTGTGTGTGTGTGTGTGTGTGTGTGTGTGTGTGTGTGTGTGTGTGTGTGTGTCTGTGTAAGCGGGGAAAGAGTCGAGGCCAAAGCGAGGGTGTGTTGATGACACACAGGGTTTTTTGCTGCTATACTGCTCATGGTGAAATGTATTTTCATAAGGCTGGCGGTCTGGCGCTGAATGCTTGGTCGCTCTAGCATTGCTTTGTTCCTCTCATCTCTGGCATAGATTTCTCTCTCTCTCTTTCTCTCTCTCTCTCTCCCTGTCTGTCGCACCATCTTTCTCTCTCATTCCCCTGACACTTCATCAAAAGAAAAGAAGAAAAAAAGGGGAGAAAAAAGCATTCACCATGGAAAGGCAAGCACCAATCTAAGCTGCTTTAATGTGTTCATGTAAAGATATCTGGGATTGTGTGTGTGTGTGTGTGTGTGTGTGTGTGTGTGTGTGTGCACTTCTATATGTCTATATTTCTTTTTATGTATGTTGTATTCTTATTGTGTGTTACATCATCATTCCTATAATAATAATTATTATTGCCTTTCATCTTATAACATGTTTTATTAACGCTGTGTAATTCTGTGTCTGTGTGTGTGTGTGTGTTTTAAGAGTAATATTATTTTTTTAATGTCTGTCTCTCTTGTATGTGTGCTCTTCATCTCTCTGTGTCTTTGTTGTGGGCTCAGCTTTTGCCCTGGTATGTGTCACATCTTTTTAATGAGGAACACACCTTCGGAATCCCACTGCATTTCATGGGTTCCATTCGCCATGACAACCCTTTGTTTAGTCCCTGTCAGGGCGTCCATTGTTACACCGGTGCAGCTCTAGACCTGCTCCCCCACTGCACTCCCGCAGCCGTTCCAACTGACTCTTGGGTCTGACTTCTCTATAACATATCTGGGTTCTCACACTGTGGTAGTCATGCGGTGTCAGGTTTGTGTCATGTTACATGTCAAGTTGCATTGCACCGTGCATTGTTGAAGGCCTATAGTGATTTAAGACAAACTGAAGTCTGAAGACATCTGAAGTAATAACTGAAGTCATTAGCCATGTAATGTGCTTGCACTTTCATAACACATTACTGATGGTAACCATGGCTGACTCATAACCCCATATCCTGAAGACTTATTGTTACAGTACGAGCACATTATATTTATAAAGTAATTCATAAGTCGTTAAAGGACCAATCAGGTCATGTGCTGTGCAGATGAAAAGCAGACCATATGTGCATTTCAGGTTAATTTACCATATTCTTTGTTATTCTTCCTATTTGTACTTTTGTTAAGAATTCTTTTCTTTTGACAATTCAATGCCAGTCCAGTTGCTAAGCCACGGTCACACCCCTCAATGTGGATTTGGATTTGTCAGCACACTGGATGTCTTGACACACAGCCTCTCCTGAATTACTGGTCAGTGTGACTTGACTAACCAGGGTGTGTATTTATCCGCATACAGAGCTTACTGTGACTGTGTGTGTGTGTGTGTGTGTGTGTGTGTGTGTGTGTGTGTGGTGTGTGTGTGTGTGTGTGTGTGTGTGTGTGTGTGTGTGTGTGTGTGTGTGTGTGTGTGTGTGTGTGTGTGTGTGTGTGTGTGTGTGTGTGTGTGTGTAAGAGACAAAGAGTGGGTCTAAAGAAGTGACAGCTTGGATCAGTAGAGAGGCAGTAATTGCTCATCTTCTCTATGGTGGGTTTGACATGACAGCACAGGCTGCTGTTTTCACCCTCATGATGCTGGCTGTCTGTGGCCCCAGAGGCTTATGTGTGCCTAGCCTCTGAAGCATTAGCCTGAGCTTTCTGTTGTTTTTCCTCACTGGCATTTGTGTGTATGTGTGTTTAGGTGTGTGTGTGTGTGTGTGTGTGTGTGTGTGTGTGTGTGTGTGTGTGTGTGTGTGATGGAGAAACTAAACTGTGTGTGTTCATGTCTGGCGAGTCAATTGAGATGCTGTCAAAAGCCTGTGCGATAGCGTGGCTGTAGGAGAGGGCGGTGGCGGAGGGCTCAGCCAAGGGTTGCTGTTCTTCATCCCTGCTGACATTTACAGCAATGCTGTTTTCACCCACTCCTCTCCTCTCCTCTCCTCTCCTGTCCTCTCCTCTCCTGTCCTCTCTTTCCATCCCCACTCCTCTCCTCTCCTCTCCTCTCCTGTCCTCTCTTTCCATCCCCACTCCTCTCCTCTCCTCTCCTCTCCTGTCCTCTCTTTCCATCCCCTCTCCTCTCCTCTCCTCTCCTGTCCTCTCCTCTCCACTCCTCTCCTTTCCTTTCCTCTCCTCTCCTCTCCACTCCACCCTTCTCTTCTCTCCTCCTCTCTTCTCCTCTCCTCCTCTTCCTCTGCTCCATCCTTTCCTTGTTACCTGCATGGCGTCTCCATTCCCCACTGACCACAGGAGGTTTAATTTCATTAGCAGTAACAGAGATCTGCCCGACAAAGCAGAGGAGAGCAGAATCAGGCCTCCCTCTAAATGCAGGTCTGACCCAAAATGTAATCGCTCAACCAAGGGATGGTTTGCTATTCCTCATAATGGTGGATTTCTTTCTTTTTCTGTCTTTTGTGCTTGGTAAATACATGAAAACACAACTGCATGAATGTAATTTCATTATCCGTATATTCCTAATCTATCACACAGTCACAAACACACGCAAAACACACACACACACACACTCACACACACACAGAAACACACAACCACTCATACACACTGTGAGAGAGAGAGTGCTGGTCATACAAATACACAAACAAACAAACAAACACACGCCCACAGTCCCACACAAACCTAAACATAAATGTGCACACACATAGACACACACAAAAACACACAGACACACACACACAAACACACACACAAAAACACACAGACACACTCACACACACACACAAACAGAGAGAGAGAGAGAGGAGGGAGAGAGTGTGTGTACATTTCCCTTTTTGTTTTTGAGAAGACTCCTGATCCAATAAAGCATAATCTGATCTAAAGTGCAGTGCCTGGGCACAGGCCCCCGTTCAGACGCGAGACGAGAGCGAGAGAGAGAGAGAGAGTGAGAGAGAGAGCGTGAGCGAGAGAGAGAGTGAGAGAGAGAGAGAGAGAGAGAGAGAGAGCGGGGAAAGAGAGAGCGGGAGCGAGAACGAGAGCCACAACTACGAGCCCCGTGATTCATGTCGCTGGGGTTTGGAAATGACATGCAGTTTGTTTTTTGATACGCTTGCCCCATAAAATCGAGCGCCGCTCACAGCTATTGATGGAGGGTGGAAAATGATGAGACGTTTGTTCTGGGATGTGGGGGGTACATGGATGGGTTGGGGGTGGGGGTGCAGAAAAGAGATTAGGAGTGCAGAAATTGAAAGAGACAGTGGAATGTGTTATCGCCTGTAGATTGATATTCCGAATCGTGTCTCTGATGGGGGCCACGGCACTCTGTTACTGTTGTTTTTATCAATCGGGATGTTTTTTCTACGCTCGCCATACACTCAGAGATTCCTCGCAACATGGTTTCCAGAGCAGCAAAACACTTCCGTTGCTCATTTCCTCACCGCGCCACAACATACTTGAAATCGGCTCCACGGGTCGGGGAGGGAAGATCTTTGCTTGATAAATCCTCTGTTGGCAGGTGGAGCAATTTATGAAATGGGAGCCATATGGCTTTGTTTGAGGTAATCAACTCCTCCCCGACCGCAAGCTTTCACTTAGCCGTAAATCCATTCTGAGAACACTTATGAATGAATACAAATACAATTACAGACTTCCTGGATTGCTATTAAAGCAGTGTGAGAAACGTGCAGCGAATGAGCGCTGTAATGGAGCTCTTAGCATGGCTCTTTATTTGGCGGTGGTCAGTGAGCTGTTGGGACGTTGATGAGCCTCCTGAGTCTCCCTCGGTCAGTCATGGCCTTTTATCGGTCTCAGCCCCACCAGGAAGAGCCGCTTGGCTAGGTTCAGTTTTAAAGGGCCGAAGGCGTCCTTCCTCAAATGGCCGGGATATTTGTGCCCCATGTTTAATGTTAAGTGCGTTTCCCTCCGCCTCAAGTGTCATTTCAAACTCCCATATCGGCTCTGTTTGAACATGAAGCGATCAGAGTGTAAGACTGAGGGCAGTCAAGGGAACAGAAATGCTCAGCCTCCTCCCTGGCTATTAGATGGAGAAGGGCATCGCCCATAAAAGAGTTCCTTTGTTCTTAGTTTGTAAGTTATTGGTTTTGTGTTGCATGCATGTTTAATGCATTTTCCCTTTATGTGCAAGGGACTTGGTGGTTTTGTACACCAATAACTGTCAGTCGTAATCAATGCAAACTTCTAATGTGCCCTGAGATGAATGTTTCAGCCAAGGTTATGTTAAAGTCAAGTCTCTCTCTCTCTCTCTCTCTCTCTCTCTCTCTCTCTCTCTCTCTCTCTCTCTCTCTCTCTTCTTCCCTCCCTCCCTTCTCTCTCTCTCTCTCCGTCTTTCTCTCCCTCCTTCTGTGTCTCCCTGTACCTGCAGGTCACCCACCGGCCACAGGCACCGGTACACTGGTGATCACCCTGCAGGACGTCAACGACAACGCCCCCTATGTGTACCCCTCGGTGGTGCGGGTGTGTGAGGACGCCAAGGAGCTCAACGTGTTCACGCTGGCCGGCAGGGACAGGGACATCTCCCCCAACGGCGAGCCCTTTAAGATCGAACTGGCCAAGCAGAACGGTCTGGACAAGACGTGGAGAGCCACAAGGATCAACTGTGAGTTTACAAGCCTCACTACTGATCTTGCACTCAAATGCACCATAGCTGTAAAATGTCTAGTATGTTCACAGTGATTTTTATTTATATATTTGTATATGTTATACAGTAGATTGATTTTTTTGGTGTGTCCTCACTGTTTTTGTTTACACAACCTTATCCAAGGGATTATTTTACTGGCGTTTAAATATGATCAAAGTCTAAGAGAACTTAATTATAAACTAAATCATGTTCTGTTGGAATCTTTCACTCATGGGTTAGGGTTTTAGAAATAAATCTGTAGAAGAAGCTGAATTGTAAGTATTTGTTGATAATATTTCTCTTCATATTAGAATTCAAGGGCAATCTTCCACAAAAAAAGTCCTTCCAGCAAGGATATTCTACAGTAGGTGGCCTCTTTTCTTAGTCAAGTTTTCAGTCAGCTTTCAAAAAGTTTCTATTGCGAAAAGATATATATCTC
>NC_055967.1:20496220-20498720 GCF_018492685.1 Alosa sapidissima
CAAAAATTTGGAAATGTCACCTCGGCTACTCCAACACACACCTGTCGGGGGTTAATGGCACTCTCTCAGCCATGTATTTATACTCTTTTTCTGAAACTTACCTCAACTAAGTGCATTTGGGTGATAATCAAATTAGATCACCATGCATTACACACACACACACACACACACACACATACTGACACTCACATACACAGAAAAGGAAACATGAAAATAATGTATTCAGTCCAACTGATAATATATTCACAACCTATGACACTCTGGAATGTAAATCAGTGATAAAGAGCTTGTTCTCAGGACAGCACTAGATTACACTAGATCAGTCGCTTCTTAGTTACTCATCAGACATATTTCTGAATGTCTCCTGACCTGGCTTTTCTTGCTCTCTCACACACTCACCTTCTCTCCCTCTCTCTTTTTATCCTTTCTTCCTGCCCCCCCCCCCTCTCTCTGTCTTCCTATCACCTCTCAGGCCTGTAAATTCTGCTGACCCTGTCGGTCCTCTCGTGAACACTGAAGACACCACCACCACCACCACCACCCTGCACCCCCTACGCTTTTAAGATGGCGGAGAGAGAAGAGGAAGTGACCTCATAACCTGTTCTATTCTGAAAAAACACAAACAAACAAATAAGAAAACAACAAAAAACTGCAAACAAACTTTAGCTTTGGTAGCCTAGCTCCTGTCCACGTTTATTTCCTCTATTCCCCACAGGAGTATTTTTTGTCCTCACACAGTTCATCATTGATCCCAATATTCCCATCCTCTCCTCTCCTCTCCCCTACTCTACTCTACTCTACTCTACTCTACTCTACTGTACTCTACTGTACTCTACTCTACTCTACTCTACTCTCCTCTACTCTACTCTACTCTCCCCTACTCTACTCTACTCTACTCTACTCTACTCTACTCCACTCTACTCTACTCTACTCTACTACTCTCCTCTCCTCTTTTCTCCTTTCTTATATTCTTTATTTCTCTCTTCTACTCTCCTCTCTTATATTTTATCTATCTATCTATCTATCTATCTATCAACCCCCCCCCCCCCCCCTGTCCCTCCATGCCTGTGGACTCTATTGTGGGCAGTGCTGTGTACTAGGATGCCCCTGCTAGGTAAGGCTACTGTATGTAGGATGTTGTTGGGGGAGGGGGAGGGGAGGGGAGGGGGGAGTGTAGGGGGCCATTGGACTTGTTGATGTGTTTCTTTTCTCTTGTCACAGACTACTGTATATGAGCTTGTTTACTAATGTGAAGGAAAGAGTTTTTCAAAGGCCTGTTTTCTCGTCTGCAGTGATTGATTGTGGTATCCTAGGGCCCGCTGGTAGCCATACGCCTTCAAGTCACAAGTTTTTGGAGTCTGATTACTTTTATGTTATGTTTTATGCTTTGAGTTTGGTTCATTTCTTCTGGGATTTTATTGCATTAGTTGTAATGGAGTGGATTATGATATATCTTTATAGTAACGGTGTCAACCTCAATGAAAAAAAAAGTACATTATATATATTTTATTTTTTATCATTGTAAAAATATTAACTTATGTCCTTTGACTGCAGACTCTTCAAGTACCCCTTATGAGAAAAATAAATGACAAAAAAGTCACAGAGAAAAAAAAAAGATTTAGGAACTATTTCTAATGCTGTTGCTGTGTTTGTTTTTAACATGTACTATCGCCAGTTTCCTCTGATAATGTGGTTGCTTTAGAATCTGTCACAGAATGGAGACTTCTGTATGTTACTGTTTTTATTTTTTATTTGTGTTTACTTTTTTTTGGCTCACCCTTTCCTCTCTCACACAATGGGAGATGAGAGCTGACGTTCAGGTGTCCTACGGTTTTCTATAATTTTTTCCTTTGTTTTTCTCCTCCTGAAAAAAAATAAAGAAAAGGAAATATAAACTCCAACGTACGTATGTGAGTGTGTGTGTGCGTGCGTGGTTGTGTGTGTGTGTGTGTGTCTGAGTGTGTGGAGAAACTGCATGGGCACACCCCATGGGTCACGATCAAAGCAAAGTAAAAAGATGACGTTATGAATGAGTTATTTCTGTCTTTTGCACTAATTTAATAAAGCCGTTACTGTAATTCCCAATTCACTTCTGTTTGTATCATTCATCCAAAATATATGCTGCTAACTTATATACTGATATTACTTATGTCTCTCTCTCTTTCTCTCTTTCTCTCTCTCAATTCAATTTCACTTTTCAATTTAAAGAAGCAAGAGGCTTTATTGAAATGACAAGAGTGCTTGTGTTGTCAAATCATGTACAAACATTCAGTATGTATTCAAGTATGTATATATTCATCAAGTAATTCATCCCTCTCTTGCTCTCTCTCTCTCTCTCTCATTGTGTGTGTGTGTCTGTATGTGTGTGTGACAAGCAAAGTCAATGATTATCCTTATGTGTAAACAAACATACACACACACAAACACACACATACACACACACAAACACACACATACTCAAACAGGCCACCTTCCAGCTGCTTCAGGGACCCAGAGCAAC
>NC_055967.1:20508720-20511220 GCF_018492685.1 Alosa sapidissima
AATCCCTGTTGGGTGGGTGAGAGCAGTACCAGATCATCAGCAAAGAGCAGTCGTTTGATCTCAGTGTCTTGTAGGGTAAGGCCGGGTGCTGTGGAGTTTTCCATGATTCTTGCTAATTCATTTATGTAAATGTTAAATAGGGTTGGGCTTAAGCAGCAACCTTGTCTTACTCCACGTCCCTGGGATATGAAAGTTGTTCTTTTGCTTCCAACCTTTATTGCGCATTTACTTCCTGTGTAGGTTTTACCTCTATATAGGTTTTACCTCTATCTCTCTCTCTCTCTCTCTCTCTCTCTCTCTCTCTCTCTCTCTCTCTCTCTCTCTCTCTCTCTCTGTCTCTTGCTCTCTTTCTCTCTTTGTCTCCATCTCTTTGTCTCTCTTTGTTCCCCTATCTCTCCCGTCTCTGTTTCTCTCACTTAGTTAGGCTGAGGCATGCATGGAAAAGTCCTGTTCTCCTCTCCTCTTCTCTCCTCTTCTTTCCTCTCATCTCCTCTCCTCTCCTCTCCTCTCCTCTCCTCTCTCCTCTCCTCTGCTCTCTCCTCTCCTCCCCTCTCCTCTCGTCGCTAGTCTGTAGTATTCTCCAGCTCACCCTGTTGTTTACACGCTTGTCCTCCTCGCCTTTGGGGGTGATGGGCAGATTTGCATTTTTAATTCACTTGTTGAGAGTGCACTGATGTGAAGAGGAGAGAGGAAGCGAAAAAGGAAAAGAGAGTGTGCAGTGGAAAGAGATGAGCTCCATTTGCAGCATAGAGAGCAGCACAGTCTAGTGGTGTGAAATTCATGGCTCATTTGTTCGCATTTGGTGATGCCAGCTTGTGAATGACAATCAATGTGTTGTGACTTAACTAAGAAGCGCAAAATGAATGGTCAGATTGTCCATGTATGGTTGTCATGAGGGTGAGAGGAGATGAGAAGAAGGGAGACAAAGTGAGAGGACAGGAATGAGTGAGAGGAGGATAAAGAGGTGTAGGGAGGAAGAGAGGATGGAGAGGAGAGGAGGGCGGAGAAGAGGAGGAGAAAGGAGAGTTGAAAAATAAAAAAGAGGACAGAGAGGAGGGGAGAGGTAAAAAGATGACGTGTGAAAAGTGAAAGAAAAGGAGAGAAATGGAACAAAAGAAAAAACAGGAGGATAGAGAAGAGAAGTATATCAAACATCGGTCCTCTGTCATGGATGGGGCTTGCAGCGTTTGTGTGTCTGTATGTAACAGTGTGTGTTTCCCTCCCAGTCCACGACTGATGAGCACTGTTATTCTATTTTTTTGTCTCTATGGGAATCTGCATAATAATGTGCAAATCCTGAAGGAGGAGAGCGCTCCCCGTTAGGCATCACACATTGTTTTCTGCCTGGCCTGATTTTAGACTGTGTGTGTGTGTGTGTGTGTGTGTGTGCGCGTGTGTGTGTGTGTGCTTATTAGAGTGTGTGTGTGTGTGTGTGTGTGTGTGTGTGTGTGTGCGTGTGTGCGTGTGTGTGTGTGTGCTTACTAGAGAGTGTGTGTGTGTGTGCTTACTAGAGAGTGTGTGTGTGTGTGCTTACTAGAGTGTGTGTGTGTGTGTGTGTGTGTGTGTGTGTGTGTGTGTGTGTGTGTGTATGTGTGTTCGTGCATGCGTACATTCTTGCTGGTGTTCCTTCAAGGAGTCTGACATTAAGAAAAAGCCAGAGCTCCTAACTAAGAACAATGCGATGGGCTCTTGACACAGCTTAATAATGCATATCACTTCTTATGACTCACACTCTCCCTTCCTCTCTCCCTCTGTCTCTCTCCCTCTCTCTCTCTCTCTCCCTCTCTCCCTTTCTCCTCCCCCTTCTGTCTCTCATGCATCTCTCCTGAAAGATGAAGGATTTCCAAACACACTGTGCACACATAGCGTATAAATATGGCCTCCTCGGGTAGCCCCTCTTCTCTTGCTCACATCTGTGATCCTCTCTGTGTGGGTCCTTCCGCCCTTCCTCATTACTCTCTCTCTTCCACTCCATCTTTCTCTGTGTCTGTGTGAGTTTGTGTGTGTGTGTGTGTGTGTGTGTTCGTGTGTGTGTGTGTGTGTGTGTGTGTGTGTGTGTGTGTGTGTGTGTGTGTGCTCTCTCGTCCTCCTTCACATCTTCCTCCTCCAGTCTTCCAGGCCTCCATCTTCTTCATCTCCAGTGCCAGATGGCTCACGCAGTACGAGACCATGCATGCTACACTAATTATTATCAGAGGCATCAAACTAAAAGTGCTTCTCATTTAAAGCACAGTTAGAAAAAAAAAACAATGACAACAACAACAACAACAACAACAACAACAACAACAAACCTAACCACCACTACTCTCTGCCATTTAGTTAACTGCCTGCGGTTGACTCTTGGAGGCACCAGGAGGATGATGTGATGGGGAGCTGTGTGGCGAGAGGCGGGTGATGTTCAATGGGAAGGTTCCAAACCGTTTGGGCAATCAGCGACACAGCAGGGGAATGAGATGGGATAGGCTGGGGGGAGGGGGGTAGCGGAGAAGAGAGGAGAGGA
>NC_055967.1:20516220-20531220 GCF_018492685.1 Alosa sapidissima
TTACTTATTCAGACCTGTCCGAACAGTGTGTTCTGAATGACACCCACGTTGATAAGAAGCCTTGGCATTATCATGTCCAAGTAATTGCTTTAGCTTAAACAGCTCGGTGGGGCTTGAAAAGAGACTGATGTTATAATTTATTTTTTATTCAAAATATTGACTTAGTGTGTGTGTTTTCTCTTCCAATCCCTTTAATCATGTTGATGTAGCGGGACTTCAGAAATAAATGAAGTTGTATTACTTTTTTCAATTGTCACCTGAATGAATTTATTTGCAAAATCCAATTAATTATTTCCGTCAAGCAAAGTGATAATTATGTACATATTACTCACTGAGATTAACAGTCACAAAATCATTGCAGAAACCATTAAAAGCCTATCATATCCTGAATGGATGTTTTTGAAAAGAAGTGCATAAATTTGGCATGGCTGGTACTGTTGGTGGGAGTTGAATGATATGCAGAAAAGAGGAATCATCAATCTGGTGCAAATTGCCTCAAAAAGATTGGAGTACAACAGTATAAAAAAAGATTGCTCCCCTAATGAAACATCAATGATAACTACTGCCAAACAGAAATGAATTAATAGATTACTGCTCAATGAATTAATAGATTACTGCTCTAAGATGTTCTCTGGCAAATGGCATATTTGTTTATTGGTGCCTCAGACCTTGGGCAATATCAGAAAAAAGGAAAGTTTCTTTTGGAAATTAGTTTTACAGCTAGTACTATGAGGTATGCCTGGCTAAGTTTATTGCTGTATGTAAGTAATTATATTCTTTACATTACAGTTTGTCTCAGTCACATGTTTGCACAGCAGGATGCACATTTCTCATAACAATTTCTGCAAGCTGCACCACACTGCAGGTTAACTGGGGCAGCCGTGGCCCACTGGTTAGCGCTTCGGACTTGTAACCGGAGGGTTGCCGGTTCGAACCCCGACCAGTAGGCATGGCTGAAGTGCCCTTGAGCAAGGCACCTACACTGCTCCCCGAGCGCCGCTGTTGTTGCAGGCAATACAGGAAGATAGGGCAAAGAGAGGGATTGGATTCTCCTGGTGGATGTTTGAAAGCGACTGCAACTTCCATAGTGTATCGTTGTGACTGCTTTGAGACCAGACATGATGTTGTATACAGAGAGTGAGCGCATCATCTACAGTACTACTGAGCTAGCTATTTCCTTTGAAGATGACGGAAGAAGCCTTTGAAAGGAAGAAGTTAAAGTATGCAGAGCTGGTAGCAAAGTAAGGTAACGTGGCTGGTTAGCACACAAAAGACCGGCCACAACACCTCTGGTGAAATTTGTTTTTTTTGAGGATGGTGAAAGGAGTTATAAAATGGTTATCTGAGGCTGCTGAAAGGCAAACCAATGGCTATGGCTGAGGCACTCACAGAGTACTTGGGGTCATGTTGTAACCTCAATTGACTCTGAGATGTGTGAAATGTTACTGCTGTGTTTCTGGAGTGGTACAGTAGTTGTTGGTGGACCCCAAGGGCTTGCATGCTGGCTGGGTGTGTGGCTGATCAGGTCAAAATGGCCACAGCAACAGAACAGCTTGTTGTTTTTTTTGTCCGTTTTAGTTGGTGTTGTTGGTATTTGTTGGTATCTGTTGGTCCCACATCAAAGGCTTGCCCTTTACCCAGTTATGTTGCTGATCGCATCATAAAAGGTCACAGCAATGAAAAGGATGTGACCGAATGACCTAAGAATTTGCTTGTTTTTGTTATTTCTTGGTGTCCTCATCAAGGATTTGTGTTTTGCTTGGATGTGTTACTGATCGGATCATCAACGGCTACAGCACTGAAGGGGAGTGGCTGAACAATGTGTTGATATTTGTGGGTGCCCGCATCAAGGGCCTGTGGTTTGTCTGGTTATGATTGGATCATATACGGCCACGGCCAGGAAGAGGGTTGATTAAAGAATTTGTTGGTAGATAACCCGTCATGAGTGTGGAGGGGGGTGGGTCTGGGACAGCAGATAAGAGCTTTTGAACCTTCTGGAGTTGTTGTGGGCCTAATTCAATGAAATACCAATGAAGGAAGGTGCCTACTTTGATAACCCTAATGGAATACTGCTCTGTTTTTTGCCCACAAAGGTTGCCTTGTTGGTGATTTTTGTTGTGGGAAATCCCCTACGTGTAACACAAGGAGTTTAACACTTCCTGTGACTCTGAAATGTTAAGCTAGGCTAACAGTGCCAGGCAGGGTTATTGCATGCACAGAGAAGAAAAGAAGAAAAGGGTCTGTATCCTGAATACGTATCCTGCTCCAGGTATGTATCCTGAATACACATCCTGCTCCAGGTATGCATCCTGAATACGTATCCTGAATACACTTTGTGTTGCACTCTGTGCATGAAAAATGCACTATGTAAATAAAATACTTACTTACTGTCCTCTTATCTAACTTTAAAGCTAATTTTCCAAAAATCTTGCATGTCCTTTAAGTGATAGAGAAGGACTACTCAAAAGCGATACTAGTGGTAGTGGTTTTAGTAGTCATAGCCATTGCATACAATGTGCAAAGAGAAAAGGAATGTAATCAACAGGGGCAGAAATAGCCAGAGACCTAATTGGCGACCTGCTAAGAGCAATATTGCTTTTGTCCTTGACAGGAGAAGCGGACATTACTTGAATGAATTGAGTTTAACATTGTCCAACGAATTACATTGCTATCTTCCTCCTCCTGAGTTCGATGAATGAAAAAATAAGTGAAAAAAAAAAATGAATTCCAGAAAATCAAATTAGTGACAGCATATTGTTTTTGCATTTAAAAGTTTGTTGGAGTCATGGAAAGCAAAAGCCACGGTGAAAGTTATTCAAACATTTATAACGACTGTGACAATGTTATTTTCCAGAAAAACAATGAGAATGTAACTGGAGAAATTATAGCCTAATACCCACTTGTCTCAGATGTCAAGGTAAAGCTTTAGAAGACCCAATTACATGCAAATATTCTTACAGAAATTCACCCAACCTATTTTAAAGGCATGAGTCATAAATGCTTACTCTCTAAATCAGCGGTTCCCAAACTTTTTTTCCTGCGGACCACCTTCTACATCCTGACTCGGCTCGCGTACCCCCACCATCCAACACAAAAAAGTAAAATTCTATTCACGCATTTCAGGCATCATGTTTAATTAGCCGCCCTACATGATAACTGTCACACGGCACTGGGCTATTCCTCAGCCACGCCCCCTTCTCACTCTCCACTCAATCAATATCATCGCTCTCAATCCCCAGCCTATTAGTCCTCCTCAGCTGTTCATGGTTTTGAGCTCGTTAAGCCACCTTTAAAAGCCTGCTCCAGTCCCCAGTCTTTGTCTGACCTTGTCTTTACCTGACATACGGGAGCTGTAGTGTGTTACTACCAGAGCCATAGAAAAATAGAGTTGCGACACTCTTTGAAGTCGCCGCCACGCGGTCACGTACGCTTCAACAGTTCCAAACAGCTCTTTGCGTGTAGTGTTATTTCAATGGGATAGACAGCAGCAAGTGCGTTATTGGACGGGAAACATTACAACAAAACAAAAACGAGTGTTATTACGTGTTAGCGTGCTTACATTATAGTGTCAATTACATATTGCGAGTATAATTGGTCTGCAACATCGATCTAAAATATGTTCTTTGGTAGTTCTAACATTGGACGTTTGTTTCCTTGCTGGACATAAGCTGTTATTGGATTCCTACATTTGCCTGTATCACGCTACATATACTTCTTAATACTACTTACATTGTCAAAATGTAGGCTATGCATTTTGTATCCCTTTGTGTGTGGACATTAGATCCAGTGTCCTTCTCAGTTCGTTTGGTGAGATAAAGATGAAGGTGCCCCCCCCCCCCCAAATCTACAGCTTTGATCATTGTAAGACTAGCAATAAACGTCTATCAAATATATAAATAGCATTCAGTAGCCTAACAGCTTACATTTTAAAAGTTTCATCAATGCATTAAATCTGTTCAGTTCTTTTAGAGAAATAGCATAAAGGTGGCCTTGGTAGTAACATTTTAAGACTAGCCATAAACATGTCAAAAACACATAGGCTAAATAAGAATCAATAACAACTTAAATGTGAAAAGTTGGATCAATACTGCAAGACACCTACTGTTTCAATAACACACTAAGCAATAAGCAATCAACTTTTTCAATAAAATACTTATAGCCTAACTTATATTTCAGCCGCCTGGTGAGACTGCAGCATGAAAAGGATGACTGATACATGTTAGATTTTCAATAGAATTTGTATTAAGTTTTCAATATGTGTTTAAAACAAGAACAAGAACAAATGCAAACTAGAAATGCAATTCCGAGGAATTACACGAGGGGATGCAATCTGCTGGTTAGGGTGTTGGTGGGGCTGTTGAGCTTGCTGCTAGCTAGTTGGTAGGGTAATTGTGATACCTGCAAAGGTGCTTTTGGAGTAACCAAATTTGAATCTTGTGTGACATGGCATTCTTGAGATATAACACTCAAGGTGTTTTTGACCTTGACATTTGACCTTCAACCTCCAACATCAACTCACTTCATCTTTGAGTCCATAAAAACACTCGTACCAAATTTGAAGCATGTACGTCAAGCCGTTCTGGAGATATAATGCTGAATGCATGAGATATGGCTGGGACTTTTATTTTGACACACAGGAAACACTTTAACAGGATGTGTAGTTCAGGTAGAGCTAGATTGTATGCTTAGAGGCTGAGACAGTTGAATTCCTCACAGGTGACACCTGTGCCAGTGTTCTGATTAGCCTGGGAACTGCTCTGAGAACTACTTAACGAGCGCAGCTGGCTCTATTATGACATCACAGCCCCCATTCAAGTCTATGGGGGAAAAACACACTTTTAATTACAAATATCTCAAAAAGTATAAACTTCTCAAAAATGAAAAATGGATAGGACGGTAAAGCCTTGGAAGATCTACGGAACGGTGTTTGAACCAAATTTGTACGTTAAGCGGTTTGGGCTGAATAGCGCGCACAAAAAGGTAAAAAGAAAAATAATAATAAGAAGAAGTCTCCGGATTTCAATAGAGGGGATGCATCCCCTCTAAAAAGACTGGGAGGAAGGTATGGTGACACTGCAACATAAAAAGGAGGTCTGACACTAATTTAGGTTTCCAAAAAATAAAAAGATTTCAGTATCCAAAGTTTAAACAACAATTGTGTGTGAACTACACAAAAGACACAATGTGGAAGGGATGGATAGCTCTCCATATACTCTGTACACCTCTAAGAGGGACATGGTGACATTCTTGAATTTCCCCTTGGGGATCAATAAAGTATCTATCTATCTATCTATGTATCTGGTAAGGAGGATGCAACACATTTGGCTGGAGTCAGGAGTGTTATGGGAGGTGTGGAAGATGCTGGATCAACACAACTCCCTTTGTGTAAGGGCCCTATTGTGTGGACCTCAAACATAAAAAATGATCTTATCTGTCCATTCCAGTCATATATCGCACACCCTTCTTGTACTCTGCATCCTTGGTCCTGGATAAGCAGAACAGGCACAGTGGAGAATAGAGGGAGAGAACAGAGCAGGTAACACTCAGTGTATACTTGGGACAACACATTAAGTAAGTAGCAGAAACCTAAGCAAGAGGCCAGCAAGAGTTATACATAGGCTACCCATACACAGCCAACCATTTGCAAGGCTGGTTGGGGGTGCCACAAGTCCACACAACAACTATAACAATAACAACATGAAGAATGTTGGGAATTACTTTCAGAGTGATCTATGCCCTATTAACCTGACTACACTTTTCAGTTATCCAAAAAAATACATTTGTCCTACTTCCAAAGATCACTGACCTAATGAAAGGCAATGCCCTTGTGTCACGTCAGTCACTTCCATGGAAACTTCGCTATGTATTTGGCAAATTACTTGACAGACAAAGCAATCAAAATTATTACACCAAGAACACCAACACGAAATGTAAAATTACTGAAAACTAAATGAACTAACCTGAAACCGATTATCAGTTGGAGCAAAAACTCCTACTGTAGGCTACTATAAAGATGCCACTGTCCCACAACCACGCTCGTGCCACACCCGCCTACCGCTTGTGCCACTGTCCCGTTTGGAACAGTGATAGTGGCACAGGACTGGGCTGGCAAGGGACACCAGTAACAAAAACAATAACTTATAATAGTCTAGGTTTTGCTCCTACTGCTTCCCCTGAAATTCATAACTGAAATCCCCTCTTTCACAAGTCGTGGACACTAGCTTCATGTCATGTTCAGGCCACGGTTCAGTTCATAACGCCATAAAACTCGCCATCTAGCAAGCTAATCTATATCAAGTTTAAAGACAATAATCACATTAATTTGGTCCATTTTTCACCAGAAGAGCATTAATCACAAACCCATTGATAACCAGCACATCTAAATATAGAGTTACCATGCTGAATGAACTGTAATTTTTCGTGTCCCCCCTCATAGCATGTCTAACGTTAACACTATTATGTCAATGAGCTGACTAGCTAACGTAAGCTAACACAATCAATCAGGTTTGATAAATATAGCATTATAAACATAATAAAAACCTGTTGACAACCAACCTATCATCTAAAGTTGCCCTACTACAATAGGCTAACCAAATGTGTTTTGTCTGAAATTCTTTATTGACGTAGGAACATTATCTTTAAGCTAACCTCTCTCCACATCAAGGTTTGCAGGCTAACTTTTAGCTTCGAAATTTCGGTCAACATTTAAGCTATAAATATCAGTTAAACAAGCAGCACAAAATCCTCAAAGAACAATACCAGTATCTACTAGTGCAGTTGGTATAGGAAATGCATATGCCAATTGAAAAAACGTCGTACCTTTGTCTACTTACCACTGACAATATCAGGCAGAAAGCAATGGAAGTGAATGGGGCTAAAGCCGTGAATGTCAAAGTTAGGAATTTATGAGCTCAGCATAACGCGGAAGTAGCCTAGAAAAAGCGCCGCCATTGTTTCCTATGGAAGTCTATGGGAGTGTCGCAAGCAAGGATTCTATGGACCCTTTCAACAATAAAAACAAAAACAATGCTTGAACGTTCTATTTGGGCCCCAATCTACTTCCTCTGCATTAAGATAACATATGGAATGTTAAAAAGGAAGTCTTGTGGGGCCAACTATGATGCTGATAATGGAACTCTCTTGAAAGGGTCCATAGTTAACTAAGATGAATCATAAGACGATTCACCAATAGACCTCTCCAGAATAAGTCCCGCCTCCGTAACTTCCGTATCCATCCAACTTCCTGGCGACGATTGTCTATGGGAAATAACATGCCGTTTCGAAATATCATACCGGTAAAACATCTGTAGGTAGCGAAGTAGAAAAAACTGGTGGGCAGATTGGCCTACACACTTCTGCCATCTAGTTTCCACTGGATTTTTTGATTGTCGGTGCCGTTTAAGTATTATACTATAGACTATACTACTTAAACGGATCCGAAAATAAAAAAATCCAGTGGAAACTAGATGGCAGAAGTGTGTAGGCCAATCTGCCCACCAGCTTTTTCTACTTTGTCACCTACAGAGTTTGACAGGTACGATCTTTCAAAACGCCATGTTATTTCCCATAGACATTTGACGACCGAAGGTTGGATGGATACGGAAGTTAGGAGGCGGGACTTATTCTGGAGAGGTCTATGGAACGAAATGGCACTAGTTCCGGACTCCTAAATAGGCATGTCAAAACATAAACTTTTCTCTGAATAAGCAATAATAACATATACATATAATTTTGTATACTATTTTACAGTCATTGTTTGTGTGTGATGCCAATGAAACACTCTTTCGGACACGGAATGAATAATTTCATTTTGCCCCGTTAACCGAGCTAGCTAGCGAGCTAGCAGCTAAGAACTTTGGTTAAACTTATATATTGTTGCAAACAAACCTGAAGTAACATATGTTCAGCAACTTTGTGGTAGTCTACTAGTTCTAGCAAAAAATATGTTAGGTTAGTTTATCAACCATCTCTGAGTTTAGAGCCTCTGAGAACAGGTGGCTGTGCACAAGAGCTTTGAGGAGACAGTGACAGATCACGAACAAAGCTATTTTTGTCTTTATTTGTTTCGTTGGAAAATACAATTTCAATGTCGGAATGTTGGGGAGACATGTGGCTTCTAGAAAATGGGTTCAAAACTTACATCGCTGAATGTAGGGCTAAGGGATTGGTCATATTCCGTGAAAATGTTCATTTCTCCCATAGGAATACATAGACACTGGACCTCCCGCTAGACTCCTAAATGGGCGTGACAGCTTCGAACCCCACGTCACAACGTGCCAGAATTTACCCTCTTATGAATCGTCTCGCTTTATCAACCGTCTCTGTCGCAACTCTCTTTTTCTATGGCTCTGGTTACTACCTACACATTGTTGTTGTGAACTCCCATCGGCTTTCTCCAGTTTGAGTTAAGTTGTTAAGTTGTCTGAGCTTTGGACTTCTGTGTTTGGTTTTCAGTTTTGCCAGTTTTGGTTTAAAGCCCTTCTGGACTTTGATACTTCTGTGTCTGAGCTACCTTTATAAATTAAAACCCGCCTGTTGATGTCAGTCTGTGTCAAGAGTCTGAGTCTGTGACAATAACAAATAACAAAATCAAAATGTGCCACTGGGGCCTATTGCACAAAACTAGGATAAGAGATTAAGCCGGGATATCTTGGTTATCCTGGCTCAATTTATCCGTGATCCAGTTGCACAAAAGCGGGATAGGGGGCAGCAGGATATGTTATGGTATAAATCACCATGGCGATTTATTCTGTGGAGCTAGCCTGCTCCAGACCAGGCTAAGTTCCAGGATCTATTTAATCTCATCCCTTATCTCAGTCAGCAGTCACCACAAACGGACACCAATAGTTATTCCACTGCCCACTACACATTGTTATCACATATAACTAGACCCACTGTCATTATTTAAACGTTTGTGATCATTAATTAACTTTTACATATCGCCATTCCCGACCTGTCATGCGACAATGTGACGTCACGGGAGTGCCTAACCATTTTGTGCGTGGTGGTCGCGGCACTAGTTGCAATATTCTCCTAAACAGAGGTGTTGCTGTTTGTTGCTGTTGCTACCTACTTCACACCATAGAAGAAGCAATGAAGCCACTCTAGTCTCCATGGTGAATCAGTGAATCTGTGATCGGTGGCGGGGTCTATTTGAGGGAGCCGTGAGCGCGCACTTATCCAGGATAGGTTTCACCTGGCTTGATGAATCCGTGTCTGCTCATCCTGGCTTGCTCGTTGTGCAACCAATTAAGCCTGTGCGCTCTTGTTTTGGATTCATTGAGCGCAGCTCAGTAACTTATCCCGGATGTCTTAATTCTGCTTTTGTGCAACAGGCCCCTGTATATATAACCCGATTCAAAATTATTTATTATTTATTAAGTAATCATTTTTAAAACCTTTCCGACATAGCCCTTTTCATCTCGCGTACCCCCTAGTGGCAGCTTGTGCCCACCGGTGATACACGTACCACAGTTTTGTGCCCACCGGTGGTACACGTACCACAGTTTTGGAATCCCTGCTCTAAATGACACCATAGTATACAAAGTCATATTTCAAGCAGACAAACGACTTACACAATGTACACAGTCAAAGCTATATGACACACATTTTAACCTACACCATGTGTTATGGCCATCCAACAATGCACTTTACACACATCCACCCACACACACACAAACAAACACACACACAAACTCACACACAGTCACACACACACTCTATACGCAATAATAACAAACACAATACACAACTCACACAATCTTTGTCTGACTAATAGCATCAGATTTACTCCAACTGACCTTCATGGTCGCCTGATAAAGTGCTCAGCGGCTGGGCAATGGGGACTCCGCTCAAGCTAAAAGTGGAGGCACTCCCTGCCAAGTAAAAAAAGGACACTTTGCTGCTCTTGTGTTGTGTAGTGTATCTAATATGTAGTGTGTGTGTGTGTGTGTGTGTGTGTGTGTGTGGTTGTGTGTGGTTGTATCGTATTAATTTAATACACTTAATTTTTCTGTGTATGTGACTTGACAAGTGTTTCTGTGCTTGAGTGCCTCTCAGTGTGTATTCACAGTATGTGCACGCTGTGTGTTTCTGCATACGTGTGTGTGTGTGTGTGTGCGTGTGCGTACGTGTGTGTGTGCACATGCATGTGTGCACCTGTGTGGCAGTGGCATTAACAAATAGAATTGAATCTCAAATTGACCAATGCTCGACTCAATTAAAGTCTGAAACAGGGGGCAAACATCATTTCATTGTGGTGTATGAGGTTTGGCAGACCACTTAAAAAAACGATTTGACAATAAATTACTTCTCCCGTGCTGTAAATTAGAAGGCCAAAATCCAACTACACCATGCAGGGAGCTTCCGCTGAGAAGAGAGCACTGGCTTATTCTATGAGTGACAACCTCTTGAGGAATTTACCAGAAGCAAAAAAGAAAAAGAAGAAAACAGCGTCGCTGTAACCCAGTCTAATAGGCACTGGAGGATAGCCATTTTTGACACTAATCTACAACTTGAAACCGCATACATAATTATCCATACAGGAAAGGAATGTAGTATCAACTTTTATTCTCCTCTAATCCCGAGGATGTGATGCTGCTCAGAAGAAGCCTTTGTGGTGAATGCCAGTTCTGGTGACGTGAGACTGAATTGAAGACATCCATGGCATTGAATGTGGAAAGTGCAAGCACCATCATGACTTTGAGGTTTTCTCCTCTCTCCCTACTTTCTCCCTGCATAGAGTGCATTGCAATGGTACAGCATATACTTGCAGTCTCGTTATATGCAGTGAAACTTTACCATCTACACCAACGGATACCAGTAAAATATTTAGCAAAATGTGGATTTTGCCCTCTTCTTCCAATGTGAAATTGCATGGATGTACAGTATAAGGTGCATTTGCACAATTGGACTTTTTGTTTTCATAACAATCTTTACCTTTATTTAGATTTTTCTTTTGTTTTTATCCTTGCTCATGTGTGTAAGCCTCACCTGCTGCGTTGCCCATGTGCTGATCGCAATCGTGTGTGTGTAAGCCTGCTGCATTGCCCGTGTGGTGATCTCGATCGTGTGTGTGTAAGCCTCACCTGCTGTGTTGCCCATGTGCTGATCTCCATCGTGTGTGTGTAAGCCTGCTGCATTGCCCGTGTGGTCATCTCGATCATGTGTGTGTGAGCCTCACCTGCTGCGTTGCCCGTTAGAGGGTCAGCACTCTGCCAAACCCCATTTGAAAGGATACAGCCATTACGGCGCCAGGCGTCTCGTTCACCTTGAGAGGCAAACGTTTGCAAAGCAAGTAAGTCTTGTGGGAGAGAAGAGGTTAAAACAGGACAAGTTTCAGTCACATTGAGGGTCTCCTGGTTTAAGGTGTCCTTCAGGGTCTGCCTGACTTGAGCCTTTTAGACAGTAGGCATGTCGGATTTGTTCACCCTTCAGTCATTGTAAAATGTTTCTGTAAATAGAAACCAGTTCTGAAAGCAGTGGTGGTATTATTAATTATTTGGTTAAATTCACTGATGGGAAGTTCTTCATAATTACCTCAACCTACTGTATATGGTGACTAATAACAGAGACTTTCTAATGAGAGTGTGATCTCGCCGCTGGAGCGGGGTATTTGTGTGTTGCAATATGGCCGCCGAGTGGAGGCACTTGCCTAAAAGGAAATTTATAATAATGGCAAATCATTTTTTTTTGTTGCTTTTTTTCAGGACAATATTTAGGGTGATATGGCGATATCAAGTTAAAGAATTGGTAACCATGCCAACCAAATGCCAAGAAAAAAGAAACTATTCAGCAAAGAATAGGAACCAGTCAATCATGAGAGTCAGAGACTATTGTATTTGTAAATGTACTTTTGTGTTTGTAGAGAACTTGACATTGCATAGCCCACATCAACGATCGCTTGAGATTGTGTGAATGTTTGTATAGTATAGTATACTTTTTTGATCCCGTGAGGGAAATGTCTCTGCATTTAACCCAATCGGTGAATTAGTGAAACACACTGCACACAGTGAACGCACAGTGAGGTGAAGCACACACTAATCCCGGCGCAGTGAGCTGCCTGCTTCAACGGCGGCGCTCGGGGAACAGTGAGGGGTTAGGTGCCTTGCTCATCGGCACTTCAGCCGCGGCCCACTGGTTAGGGCTTGAACTGGCAACCCTCCGGCTACAAGCCCAGAGTGCTAACCAGTGGGCCACGGCTGCGTGCATGCACACGTGTGTGTGAGTGTGTGTGTGTGTGTGTGTGTGCGCGTGTGTGTGTGCGTGCGTGCGTATAAAGGAGAGTGGGGAGAGAGAAAGTGGGATTTGCAGTTTAGAGAATGGTGAGTGGGAGGACAGGAGCTGAGACTTCATTGCACACAACACTACTGACACACACACACACTCACACACACGTGTGCATGCA
The DNA here is from genome assembly GCF_018492685.1 of Alosa sapidissima. NCBI lineage: Eukaryota > Metazoa > Chordata > Actinopteri > Clupeiformes > Clupeidae > Alosa > Alosa sapidissima. Next base: position 20,528,627 of record NC_055967.1, read on the forward strand.
CACACACACACATGCACACACACAGGCACACACATGAAGTCGCACTGTTGTGAGAGACAACAGAGAAACACACACACACACACACACACACACAAATACAGTACACTCACGCATACACACACTGGCTACTCTCCTGTGCACTTCTCCTCCACTGCCCCCTCCCCCTCCTCTCTCTCTTTCTATGTTCGTCTGTGTGTGTGCGTGTGTGTATGTGTGTGTGTGTGTGTGCGTGTGTGTGTGTGTGTGTGTGTTTCTCAAATAGAAAAAAAGAATAGCAGAATAACAGAACCTTCTCCACACACACACACACACACACACACACACACACACAGATGATCACAGGCACATACCCACACTCACCCATTCCATCCAGGTACGTAGTGCTCCCAGTGTAAAGGGCACACTCCAAGAGAAAGTGGATTAGCAACGGGAGCATGTTAGCGCGGAACAGAGCCATACGTTAGGCAAACACAAGAGTGGGTTCAGAACATGTTAATCGCCTTAGCAACTAGGGGAGGGGGAGAGTGGAGGGGGCTAGGGTGGGCTAAAAGAGAAAGAGAGAGAGAGAGAGAGAGATGAAGAGATAGATAGACAGACAGAGGGAGAGAGAGGAAGAAAGAAAGAGAGAGTAAAATCCTCAGTTGCTGCCCAGAAAGAACATTACAGCAGGATAAAGCGTGGCTCAGATTGTCCATTCCCATGCTGCAACCACAGCCAGGCGTGCACTCCGCTGGGACAACACACACTCATCCTGCTGCTTTGTGTGTCTCGACTCGTCAGCCAGCCAACCCAGCACAGCACAGCACAGCACAGCCGGGCAAATTCAATATCAACCATAATCTCAGGCGAGCGAACCGGCTAACTCACCAGATAAGCCTTAGGAAGAAGAAGAGAAATGTTGCCGTGGTGATGTGAAGCATATAAGTCTATTCAGTGAGATGTGAGCCCTGCGCAGAAATATCCCGTAAAGCCTGGGTTCCTTCCATTGTACTAGAAATCAAGTAACCAAAAAAAAAACACATATGCTGCCATGTCTGGCCTTAGGCCAAGGACCAGCACAACAGACCCTCATGAAAGAGTTTAAGTTCATAAGGCCCATCTGAAAAGAACAGAGCTCCAGGGTTTTCCTTTCTTATGCCTCTCTCTCTCTCTCTCTCTCTCATAGAATTCCTTCCTACAAAGTCCTATTCTGAGCTCAGTGTACTTTCTCTTTGGGTAGGTGTCTATGAAGCAGATAGTGACACGAGTGCCTGCAAAATGGGAGCATGGGGGCTGAAGGTTTTACAGTAACATCATCTGTCACATGCCGAGTCATATTCACTGTGCTTATGGAATGCATTGGAAGTATCTCTATGGTTTTAGGAATGTCTCCATGGCAACAATGCCCAGAAAGAATTATTACTAGATACAGTATGGCTACATAAACATAACATAATCATTAAGGTTCCTCCACCTTTTACATCAATATCATACATGTACTGATGAGTTCATGTTAATAACTTTTGGTGTGCAAATGTCAAAAGAAAAAATGTTGTGACAGCCCTTTATTGGACTGCGCACTGGGTGAGAGCCTTAAACGTCCCACATACTCGACGCACCCGACCAGTAGCGCGACAATGTGACGTCACAGAAGCGCCGTAACCATTTATACTCGCGCGTGGTGGTCGCAACACTAGTTGCAATATTCTCCTGAACAGAGGTGTCGCTGTTGTGAAAAGACTAACATTAACTACTTACACAGCAGAAGAAGCTGCAGTAAGAAACACCAGTAGCTAGCCTCTGTGATGGTACTTCAGACTTTGGTTGCTACTATTCACAACTACCATCATCATTATCATGTAGTTTCCAAGGTGTGTGCACAGGTAGATAGATAGATAGATAGATAGATGGATATATAGATAGGTACTTTAGTCATCCCGAGGGAAATTTTAATAATTTAAACAGTTTAGTTAGCTAGCTAGCTAGCTAGCAGCTGGCTGAGTTTGTGTAATTTCCTGAAGTGGAAAGAGATTTTGTTCAGGCCTTAATAGATATCCTTTGTTTGAAAATAAATCGTTTATATTCTTTCCTCTTAATTCCATGTGTTGCAACTCTCACTGGTAACTTTGTTAACTTATCCAGCAAACTATTAAAAATTCACGACTGTAACAAAACACTGCAACTCGCTTGCCCTCGAACTAGTCCATCTTCCTGTTTCCGCCTTGTCGCGCTCGTCTGAAAAAAAATGAGTGGTGCGCTACCTCGCGCTACACGGCCAAAACCCTGGCGCGCCAGAGAGATCTACGTCATTTTGACGTCACATTGTCGCGCTACCGGTCGGGTGCGTCAGGTATGTAGGAGCCTTTACTCTGCATTATGGATTTTAGCAATGAAAACGAACATCAATAAACTTGGGCTTCTATGTAATGTCACAGGGAGCATGGAGAGACAGAGAGAGAGAGAGAGAGAGAGAGAGAGAGAGAGAGAGACCTGCAGATATGTGTAGGTTTGGGCTGGCATGGTTGTGTAGGCGGAGAGGTATTTGTTCATATGAAAGGCATGAGTGTGTTTAGGAGTGGGGGGAGAGGGACAGGGGTGTATGGGAGGGATGGATA
>NC_055967.1:20538720-20641220 GCF_018492685.1 Alosa sapidissima
TTCCATAGAGTACTTATGAAACAGGTCTCAAATTAATGTCACAAGTGTGGGGGTGGTATGGTGTGTGTGTGTGTGTGTGTGTGTGTCCATGGGTGTATGTGTGTGTGTGTGTGTGTGTGTGTGTGTGTGTGTGTGTGTCTGTGTGTGTTTGTGTGTTTGTGTGAGTTCATCAGAAAGGGAGAGGGTGTCAGGAGATGAAGGCTCATTGTCTAATAAATGAGCACAGCATCACCCTACAGCGATGTGATGTGACTGTGTTTGAAGCTGACGGTTTGAGGAAGAGGAGACCAGAGAAAGTGAACACGCACCACGTTCCTCCCCTCTACTCCTCTTTTTCTCCCCCCCCCCCCCACCTCCCTACACTGCTGTGCCCCGTAGACCCGTAAATAATAACAAAGGCATAATTATCTCCCCGGCGATGATTTGTTAAATATTCAGAAGGGTTTGTTTTCACAGCTGTGTCGGCGTAACAGATTCAAGATGTACCATCCCCGGAGAAAAAGAGATAGATGGAGAGAGGGAGAGAAGGGGAGAAGGGGATAGAGAGAGAGAGAGAGACCGAGCTGGCAGAATAACAAGAAGCCAAGACAAAAGGGGTCGGGAATTCAGGTACCCTCTTCCCTCCAGTCATCACTCTATCTCTCTCTCTCATTCTTTATTTTATCCCTCCATCTCTCCTTCTGGTGCAAGGATGTTCATGTTCCCCTGAAATGTTGCGCACACACACACACACACACACACACACACTCTCTCTCTCTCTCTCTCTCTCTCTCTCTCTTTCTCTATCTCTCTCACACACACACACACACACACACACACACTGAGACAAGCTAGGCCTACTGTGATGCATTAACATGCAGTCATGCTTCTCTGACCTCCTCCATCTCTTTTCTCTCTCTCTCTCCTCTCTTTCAGCATCTGTTCATCCCTCTCTTATCTCATATGAATTGTTTTGTCTCCACTGTGCATGGCGATTGAGATGTATGTGTCATACTGTGTGCCGTCTTTACAACTTTGCCCTAATGGCTGCAGTGGAGTGTGATGTGCCAGGGACACATGTGTGTTGACAGCGTGGACACCAGGAGACCCATGGGGCACCATGAGATGTTAGGGAACCCTGGAGGATGCCATTTTTATTTTTCAGATTGTGCAAAGCTGTCGCACACTGTGTGTGTGTGTGTGTGTGTGTGTGTGTGTGTGTGTGAATCTCGCTCTCTCCCTTCTCCACACACACACACACACACACACACACACACACACACACACACACACACCTCTTGTTTTTCTTCTTTCTTTCTTTCTGTGTGTGTGTGTGTGTGTGTGTGCATGTGTGTGTGTGTGTGTGTGTTTGTGTGTGTGCTTTCCTGACTGTGACTGTCACAGCAATATAATGAGTGCATGTGTTTCTCTCTCTCTCTCTCTCTCTCTTTCTCTCTCTGTGGGTATGTGTGTGTGTGTGTGTGTGTGTGTGTGTGTGTGTGTGTGTGTGTGTGTGTGTGAGTGTGTAGGACCCAATTACTTTTGAATATGTGGAGACTAACCAGAGCTGACAAACTGTCTCTCCTTTAGCATCCTCATGGCAATTTCTTTACCCATCCCTCAGTCTCTTTTCTGATATCATGAGTTCAGGAAGGAGTGGACGATGGAATGGACAATGGAATGTTAGGAGTCAACACCAGTTGGTTAAGCTGGCCGTGAGTAAATGTCAAAGCCCACCATGTGGGTCAGGCTGGCCTGGTATTCACTGGCCTCGGCCAGAGCCAGATTTGCATTTACATGTATTCATTCAGTAGACTCTTTTTCCAAAGCAACTTACATTGTGTCAAGTACTGTATATATCAAGGGCATTGTTACAATAGCAAGAAATGGCATAACGTCTCAATCGGTATAAAAATGCCTGATCTGAATGCAGAATTTTAATCGGAATGGAATAGGTGGTGTACTCCGTTCCTTTTCCAATTGAACTGCGGTGTTGAATATTATTCATGGTTAAGTGTATGTGTGTCATGTCATCCTGTATGTGATTTTGTACTGCGTTTTGATAGTCTGCTAAAGGCAATCTTTGTAACATGTCTTTATAACATGAGTTCAGTTTGTGGTAAGATCCTCATTACTCAATTTACAGAGCACTCTTCGGGTGAGTACTATTGTTCCTTGTAGTACTATTGCAGTCCTTAATTGGGAGAAGCGGGATTCTGTGAAGTAGTTGTGCTGTCATTCTAACAGAATAGACTGATCGGGCATAGTCAGAGTGTAACACCTCATTCTTTACAGTTCGAGAGTTACATCTTTACCGGGATTCTCTGAAACTGAGTTATAACTATTTGGGTGTATATACTCCATGAGGGGGACTATCGAGCCCTGTGGTCGGCCATTTTGGCCCTGAAAGGAAAAAAAAATGTGTGCTTGCACAGTTTGGAACTATTTCAAAAATATTCATAGAGTGCTGCTGTACACTGGGTTCTTGACTAGTATAATCATGTTGTTTTTTATGTTTTAATTATTACTTTTTAATTACACTTTTAAATTATTGCCCTTTTATGCTTGTATGTACTATTACCTTGTGTGTTTTATGTTTTCTTCTTATTATTATTGTTTTATTCTTTACTTTTTAAACTATTCTTTGACTATTGCCCTTCTATGCTTTCATCAGCTATTCCTGTTTGCTTTTGTTTATGTAAAACACATTGAATGATCTCTGTGTATGAAATGCGCTATATAAATAAAGTTGACATGACTTGACTTGACTATACCGTCAATCGATTTTCCTGCTGTATCTTCTCCATGTAAACAGATGGCACAAATGTTTCGGAATAGTTTAATCGGAATGACAAAACAAAAACAGTCCATATAAGCCCACTTATTGTCCCCAGAGCAACTCGGCTTTAAGTCCTTTGCTCAAGGGCATAATGGTGGAAGCCGGGAACTGAACCCACAACTTTTCTGACCACTGCTAACCCAGTTCCTTAACCACTACGCTGCCACTGCCCAGATGAGAGTATCTGGAGAAGGAAGGAATAACCAAATAATGGCATAATATTTCATATGAGTGACCAGTCATTTAGGGCACAGTTTTTAAACCCATGCTCTGCAAACAGTGAAATAACTGGTTGCATCTTATCCAGAATGGTGGCCCCTGTGTCACAACCTGATGAAATAAATCATCCATGCATGATGACCAGGTGAGGCGTGTCTTCTTCAGGGCAAATGCTATTGGTTGCCTTTCTTCCTAGGACAAATGCAATGCTATCTATGTGCTCTCTATATTTCTCTCGCTTTCTATTTCTAACCCTCACTTTGGCCTCACAGGGCTCTCCATCTACGCTCTTCCTTCAGCTCTGTTCTAATCTGCCCTCCCTCCCTCTCTCTTTCCCTCCCTCCCTCTCTTTTTCCCTCCCTCCACCTCTTCTCCATCCCCTGCCTCCATGGCCCTCTCTGCCAGCGATGTCTCCAGGGGGAAGAGCAGAGCAGCAGGACTGACCACTGTCTCCTGGTTCGCTGTGTGATAATCATCTCCACAGTGGCTGGAGAGCCCATGGTGATTACATGGGGGCTAGCCGCTATGCTCAGCCATACAGCAGGTCTCCTATCTTGCTCTCTCCCTTCTCCACACACACACACACACACACACACACACACACCTCTCTCTTGTTTTTCTTCTTTCTTTCTTTCTGTGTGTGTGTATGTGTGTGTGTGTGTGTGTGTGTGTGTGTGTGTGTGTGTGTGTGTGTGTGTGTGTGTGTGTGTGTGTGTGTGTTGTGTGCCTTCAGGCAAATCCAGAGTTTTGAGATGTCGTTACATGTGATAGAGGTTATCAGTGCAGCTTCCTTGAGTTGAGCTGGGAGGCAGGCCAGCCTAGTGACGCTTCCCCCTGCTTAGAGCACTCCCAGCGTGCGCGCACACACACACACACACACACAAATCCATACATGCACACGTCATACACACAGAGACACATCTCTCTCACACACAAATGCACACAAACACAGACTCTCCCTCACAATGTTTCTCAGACAAAAGAGGATCCAAAAGAAACTAATTAAAACTGAGAGTGAAGGTCATTCCATTGACACACAGTGAGCATGTTATTGCCAGAGTGTAGAACTTGCAAGACTGTGAGCCAGAGGCGTCGCTAAACCCTTTTCACTGGGACACGTGCCCACGATTATTGCCCACGACAATAAACAGCAGACTTTACTAAACACGAGGATATAAAGCATGCATCTGTACAACAAGCGGTTCCCGAGTAATTATATATATTGCTTCCTAGTGACATTAATGCAAAAATATGAAGAAAAAAAATCATGTATGTATGTATATATATATACATACATATACATAAGAAAATATTATCACATCATACTTTTCCAGATATGGGTAGCCCAGTCTGTCCTGAAAAAGGAAGATGTAGCATGTATTGATGGGCTTTACAATGACCAATATAACTCAATAACCATTAACTAGCAGAACAACACAGGTGTGTTGTATGAAATTATCACTATGGTTTGTATACATCATAATGAGAGAACGAGTTTGAAACTGTAAAGCATGTATTCATATAACCTCAATCACAATCAAGTAATACACTGAAGTTATTCCTAACTAACATACTTTTATACCATTTTAAATAACAAGTTTAACTAATACTGTACTATTAACATACTGAAGCTATTCTACCAGAATTCCCCCGATGTGCGCTCTGATCCCTATCCCTATGTCTCTCTGTCGCTTTGTGTTTCACTGTGGATGGGTGAAGCCTGTTTGAAAAAAGCATGCTTGGCCTTGCAGCTGCAGAGATAAAGACGTCATCGGAGGCGGGCTCTACTCAAAAACAGCTAGTATGAGAGAAACGATATGTAAACCATGAACGATGTGTGACCTGTGATCACTGTATAAACCCCTGAACTTTGTGTAAACCTCTGAACTTGTGCTATACAGTGAAAAGTTCGTACCCTTGGCAGCAATAGTGAGAGCGAGACCGAACGACCAATAGTGAGAGCGAGACCGAGACCGAACAACGATCCTTTCATAACGCCACCTGTGGGTTCGAAGTTGCCAAATGTTGTGTCAGCATCTAAGGAGGGGTATAAATGTTGGTCTTCAACAATTGTTCAGGAGTGCGATCGTGCCATCCACTCAGGCTTTGCGCTATGTAGTCATTAAAGGAATTTTTGCACGGAACTCTGCCGGACTTTTGCGCCTTCTATTTGGGACAAGTTTTTGACTTCAGCACTTATAATGGTGTATTTTTGTTACGTTGTAGGCAAGATGTTTGGACTTAATTTCTGGCCCGAGTCTGAATATCTGCCATGACAGGTGACCACTAGGCTACTGCATAATTTCATGGAGTGCTGAAATGTACACTATTTTTGACCATTTTTGAATTGTGAACTCGGAAAAAAGTATCCAAGATGGCGGAGCTAACTCAAAAACGGCAGTAGTTCTGTATTAACAAATAAGTTCAGCGTTTGTGCTCTTATATTTTGTAATACGTAGCGAGAAACTATCACAATTAAATCTACAAACCCAGGTTTTGTGACCAAAAAATATGTCTGAGCTCAATAACGAGCTATCTGCCCGCCACCTACTTTGCGTTTTTTCTCATTTCAAGGTGACGTTATGAAATCGTTGCTCTCTTGCTATGAATGAATGGAATGTTCGTGTTGCAATATGCGGAATGATATGCTAGCAGTAAAAAGTCTTGAGTGGCGTTGCTGGGATATCGCCACTCATAATGACTCATAGAATGCCTCTCGTCCAATCAAAAATGAATAAATAGCTGGACCGGACCTATCATCATGACTATTCCACCTGAGCGCAAAATAGTTTAGGCTACAGCACAAATATTTCCATCCATATATAAAAATAATCAAGTCTAACCTCTGAATTTCTTTTCAAAGTGCACCAGATTGATGCATTTAAACGTTGGAATATACAACATTTTCTTACGGGGGACCATGCCCCCCAAACCCCCCTTAGGGGGGCTTGTGTCCCAGTGCAGCACTAGGTCTAGTGACACTCCTGCTGTGAGCATGTTATTGTCAGAGTGCAGAACATGTAAGACTGTGAGCATGTTATTTCCAGAGTGCAGGATCTGGATTTGGTGCTTAGACTTGTGTGTCACACACATTTTTGTCACACACACACACACTGTCATTCCAAGCCAGTCGTGCTGCTCTGTGTAAATGAGTTCGTCCATAACAAGATTTGGAGCAGATTGGCTGTCCCTTTAGACGGCGCATGTTGGCTCGAACGCAGAGGTTACCATGACGATGTGGCCATACTGTGAGCCTAATTGCCAGTGTAGTTTGGTGGGTCATTTTGAATCCCAGCAGGCGTCGATGCACAGCTGTAGCAATGGCCCTAAATATGATTGGAAACACCCCCTCCATATCTTGCAAAATAGCAGCCTAATCTACGGCTGCATTTATTTAATCCAACAATAAATTGACCCAACTCCTATAGGATATTAGTCTAAATTGAGTGTAAATGGCCTTAATTCTGTGATAAATTGCCTCATCCAATTTCAGTTTATGTGCATAATATGAAACAAAATTGGTCTTCTTTTTAACACATCATTATGTTAACAGGTGCAAACAACTGAGGTGCTGAGGTTCATGTGAGTGTGTGTGTGTGTGTGTGTGTGTGTATTTAAGTAAGTGTGTCTGCATGAGCACCTATATGTGTATGTATTGAATCTGGTTGTCAGTTTTAGGAATGGATCAGTGATCATATTGGGTTTTTTTCTCTCTGAATATATTATTGAATAGAGAATACAAATTGTACAAAAAAAATAGGAAATGAAATGTAATACTAAGTCATTGGTATTGGTACATTGATGTGTTTTGTGAGAGCTAATGGATGTGTACAGTATGTGTGTGTGTGTGTTTATTGGACACAGAAGTGAGTGCCTGTATTCATGCATAGCATTCAGAACAGGTAAAGACTCCATTACAGCTTTTCAGGAAGATCTTAAAAACAATGGACCCATCTCAACCTCCAACCTCTACACATCACACAAATCCACCAGGTCTTTATTCCCATGGCAACCATCCTTTATGTGATCGCCACAAAGTGAGGGTCGACCCTTCACTCATCCTGTCAGAGCGGTTGTGCTGGAGTCTTTTGTTTGTGTTGAATGTAACGTCTAATTAATCTCAATTGCATGTACATGAGGACTAAAAATATACAACAGTGAAATGAAAGAGATATGAATTTTTCAAAGATGGTTAGTGAAAATGAATACTTTTGTATTCCGAATACAGGTCTTGTATTCCTGATGAGTACCACTTGCACTCGGTATGCAATAACCAGTCTGAATATGTCCGATATTTCTGGACCTTAAGTGTCGAGCCAGGCTCATGAGAGCAAAGGATTAAAAGACAGGCCTGGGAAGCAATAAGTGTAATAATAACATTTGGGTGTATCACCATGGAGAAGATCATCCAATGAAGAGAACAATAAACAGTTGGATATATTAGAGATTCATTGTACAGTATAACACACAAATGAAAGCAACTCATTGCTTGCTTAGCTAAAGAGTTCCCATCTTCTCAGGCACTGAATAGTACACAATGTATTATCCCACGTACATCTTACAATAACACCAAGATCAGAACACATATTACAGTAAGACTTTGATTTCTGTGACAGAGTTTGTGCCCTAGTAGCAGCAGAGAGAATGTCAGGGTCAGTGAAAGAAATAGCGAGTGTACCTGTGAGAGAGGCTGTGTGTGTCTGTGCTTGTGTGTGAGAGAGAGATAGGAGGCCTCCACCAGAAACCAGAATTTCCCACTTCAGTTAGTGTCCCCTCTGTGAAGTATTGTTATTTCCCGCCTCTGTCAGTACTTGTATTGTCTTGAGGTGAGCATCATCTGTTGTCTGGTCCTGTGTGTGGCGGAACACTGTATGTGTTCTCCGCACACGAGCGGATGTTTGGCTGCAGCGTCCACCGTCCTGGTGGAGTGACCCCCCTCTCAGTACTGCCTGTCCTGGTCATGGCTCTGACATTTTCAGATGTCCAGACATCCAAATAAAGCTCCCATCAGGTCAGAACCATGAGGAGAAGAGAGAGAGAGAGAGAGAGAGAAAGAGATGAAGAGATAGATATATTTTTGGGTGAGAAAAAAAGATGAAGAGGCTTGAACTGAGAGACACCTGAGAGTAAAAAGTTTGATATAAAGCTTGAGGTGTGTGTGTGTGTGTGTGTGTGTGTGTGTGTGTGTGTGTGTGTGTGTGTGTGTGTGTATGTGTGTGTACGTGTGTTTGACTGAAAGTCTCCATACATAAAGATAATGGAAATTGAGGGGTGGCCATGGTGGTAATGTGGCGACTCGAGAGCTCGTAAGCCGGGCAATTCTCTCCTCGGTTCCAAAGGACATCTGACTCCTGAGGACATGTGTTCGTCCAGTTCCGTGTCACTCGCAAATGATTTCCACTAATGATCAGAACACTCTCACCATCTCGCAATCCTCAATGCACAAAGCAATACAAAAAAACACCTCCCTGTAGCCCACACACAATCATCAGATCTGAGACGCCACAGAGCCGTCGGCGTGTTACGCTCCTCCGTTAATCAATAAAGCATCACGACGATCCTCACAAGATCCTCCAGAGCAGACGGAGGCTTAGTGGAGCTCCGCTCACCGCGTCAGAAGCGCTGTGGTGGGCTGTCAAGTTGTGATGGCGACGCTCATATACGCTCGTCAAAGCCACTCTGCTCTGCTCTTCTCTTCTGTTCTCTTTCTGCATGTGTGGCGCCGAGTTTGGGATTCTGGTGCCCCCTGCAGCCTTCTGAGAGCCGCATGTCTGCGGTAGCTAAGACAGATAAAACTCAAAGCTCACGGCTGCGAGATGGATCGCTTTGATATCCCCAGAACCTGAAATTAAACAGGTTTCAAATGTGATGGGATAAGCTGCATGATTTGATCTTAAATTGCTGTAGAGGTGGCACATTTCTCTGTAAGATATCCTTTTAAAAATCTTGGGATTTCAGAAACAGTTGCCACAAGCAAGTGTACGCTAATAAGGTGGCTAGCCTGCATGGAACTTATGAGGGAAGTGCCTATGAGCCTATTCTCTCTCTCACTGTGACTTTGTGACATATTTCTGTATTGCTATTTTAATTTATATAACACTGCATAAAACCTCCTCCACTTCTTTCTTTAAAGTGTTGCTGTACTTTGACTTCTTGAAGGTTTATAATCTAAAATTATCTAAAACTATCTGTTTCTCCCCTTCTCTCTCTCTCTCTCGCGCTTTCTCTCTCTATCAGTCTAAACTTGCATCTATATGTGCCAATAGTTAATTATCGAGCTCCTTGACCCACGTCATAAACGACTATAATGTACCACAGCGCAAAATCATAAAAGCTAGTCATTAACAGCCCAATTAGAATAGACCCGTGCCACACTATATTGAGAGAGAGCAATCATCCGCTAATGAATCCCTATATAATTATGGACATGCATTCGTCCCTCTGGGTGCAGCTGAGAGCCTGTATGATTGCGCATACTGACCAATAAGATGCAAATAACAGCCCATGAGAGTCCACTGTGCCTTCCAGCTTGCTTAAATGACATTAATTAGCTTGGCTATCAGTGCATCAAAATGCCTTCCCAGGTTGGGAGTTTCACTTAACCTTGGGGGAACAGGTAAGATGAGGAAGGAGATGTAAATCAGGACCTCGTTATAGATGCGTGTCATTCCACTTAATTGGGACCAGAAGTGGCATTTATAAAGTCTAGGACATTTGAGTGACAGGGCGACAGAGGACTTTGAGAACACTTCAAAAGTATGATGCAGAAATATAGATGTATACACTGAAGGCTAGCAAGCTATTAAAATATTATTTATTTCACTGGCATTGTGTGTGTGTGTGTGTGTGTGTGTGTGTGTGTGTGTGTGTGTGTGTGTGTGTGTGTGTGTGTGTATACATACAGTATCATGTATAGGGGATCTGAGTATATGTTATGACTTCTCTGCTTCCAATGAAACAAGTGTAAAAATGCCAATATCCTGCATTCCAGCATGCGCCAGTGAGAAACAGATACATAAAAAAGACTAATGTTTTGCATTCGCATGTGGGAAAAATCAATTCCTTATTACAGTCCAAACTCCTTTCTTCTTTACTGCCTCCATTTACTGTACTATTACCTCAATGGAGGGAGGAGATGAGGGCTTTGCCCGCAGCCTGCAGTGCATATAGCAGACGAGGCCCCAAGAGAGTGCTCCTTTAAAGCTCCAGGTACAGAAGAACAGCTGTGTTCAATGGAGCCCACACAAATGTGGACATTTAGGCTGCGTAATGTCTTCCCCTTTGTATGCGCTACAATGAGGAAGGACTGCAGCAGTTCCAGTGCTTTATTCTGAAAGGAAAAAAGGGAAATCAGTCTGCTTGTGCAAAAGGAAAACACAAGCTGTAATTTACTGTAAGATCACATGTAAAATTGTAATGTGGAGGAAACAATCTATCACTACACAAGCTGTCATAGAACCACACAGGAGTTTTCCACTTGTCAGTTTCACTTATCTTCTATCCTTCTCTCCTATCCTCCTTTATCACTACTCTTCTATCCTCCTCTTCTATCCTGCTCTATCCTCCTCTTCTATCCTCCTCTACCACTTCTCCTCTATCACTCCTCTTCTATCCTTCTCTCCTCCCTCCTTATCAGCTCTCCTCTCCTCTATCTTCAAGTTTTTTGTTTTTTACTTTTTTCCAGGTCTAGTTTTGTGAAGACTTTTAAAGTACAGTTATGGGAAGACTGCATCACTGGTCTTTTTTCCAAGACCTTATTTATGGAAATACAAAGCCATTTCAAATGCAACTACATGTACCGTATAGCGGTACAAAATATGACCGTGGCTCAGTCCTGCACATTTTTTCCACAAAGAATAAATCACGCTTGTCAATTTGTCTCCATCTCCTACTCCATCCCTTATGGGAGACCAGAGGCAGTTGTAACAGGGGACAGTTGTGACTGGAATTCCTCCAATCAGAAACAAGCTAGACTGATGTGTGTGTCTGTGTGTTTATGTGGGTGTGTGCGTGCATGCTTGTGTGTGTGAGTGTGGTTTTATGTATGTGTGTGTGTGAGAGAGAGTGTGCGTGCCTGTGAATGTGCGTGTGTGTGTGTGTGTTTTATGTGTGTGTGTGTGTGTGTGTGTGTGTGTCATGCCTGTGTGTGAGAGTGTGCATGTGTGTGTGTGTGTGCAAGTGTACTGTGTCTGTGTGTTTATGTGGGTGTGTGCGTGCATGCTTGTGTGTGTGAGTGTGTGTGTGCATACGCGCGTGTGCATGTGTGTGTGTGTGTGCAAGTGTACTGTGTCTGTGTGTTTATGTGGGTGTGTGCGTGCATGCTTGTGTGTGTGAGTGTGTGTGTGTGCATACGCGCGTGTGCATGTGTGTGAGTGTATGTGTGCTTGTGTGTGTGTGTGTTTAGGTGTGTGTGTGTGTGTGCATACTGTACATGTGTGTGTATTGGGCAGTGTTGGAAAGGATACTTTCAAAACATATTCTGTTACAGAATACAGAATACATAACCTGACTCTCGCGAGATGAATTTCGTTCCGCGTAGCTCCACTCACATCCATCTGGGATCGCTTCCGTTGAGAATTATTTTGGCACCAGATTTTATGGTAGAGCCAATCAGGACGCAGGGCAGGAGTTTCATAGATGTGATGTAGCATAGAAGCGACTGTGAGACTGTTCTCAGCTTCACAGGTTGGCTTCGATGTGAGTGGTTGAAGTAGCACGTCAATAGATAACGGACAAGTGGCTTATCCAAATCTTATGCAAGAAGTTTTGATAAGGCCCAGCCTTCTGAAACACCTCTCCAATGGATCGATCCCAGATGGATGAGTGGAGTTAGGCGGAACAAAATTCATCTGGTGAGAGTCAGGTTACAGAATACATACCCAAAAATGTAATTTGTAACGTATTCCGTTATGTTACTCAATCTGAATAACGTATTCTGAATACTTAGATTACTTCCGCATTGAATTGCATTTTATAAGTGTAGGAATGCGCCATCAAATCCTGCTTAGGCTGCCAAACAGGCCTATTCTGGTGTGTTCTGTTCTGAATGTGTTAGGCCCACATAGGAGAATGTAAAGTCAACTAAGCTACCTGACGCAACTATAAAATAAATAATTAAAACAAAAAAAGGCCGTAGCCAGAAATTATAATTAAGGTGTGCCTGTGAGATTTTAGATGGCATCAACCCAGTACAAGTGAGGGGCACATATGACAGGTGGGACGCAAATGACCTGGAAATGTAAACACTATACTGTATATCAGTGTTCTCAAAATTAACGTGATCGTGTAATGGCAATCAAAAACATCCTGTATACCGTCCCCTAGCAACATCCTGGATAACAGCCTAACCACATCCTGGATGTGCATCTTAACCAAAGCTCGCTTTACTTAAATGTGTGTGTGACAAGCAGAGTATATAGTCTACATGTATCTGCACTCGCCTGTACTTGAACTCGTAGGCAACGACAAAACAGTTTTACACTTATTATTTACCTTCACTATTGACTGACAAGGTGTTACAATCAAAAACGTGCAAATAGTGATACAAGCACTACATTTGGCACAGTTGTTCTCTAGGGCATACTTAAAAATATATATTTTATTTATTATTTTATTATCTTTTATTATTATGAAGCACCAACAATATAGTTAGCAAACCAGGAGTTTATTACAGAAGACTGTTAAGAAGACTTACCAACTGTCCCCCTACCAGCTCCTCTCGACATGCAGAAAAGGCTCCACGTCAGTTATGACATCATGCTGGCCCGCACGCAACTGGCAACTGGCATGGAACACAACGCTAGTGTTGCCAGACCACAGGCAGAAATAGCAGAAGGTACTGTAAACAGAAGTTGGTGCTTCGTTTTACGCGTAACGACCCTGAGCAAGCTACTGACGAGGTTTGGTGCTGTTTTGAACAATATTACTGGTCAAAAAAGGCTATTTGGGGAGCCAAACCACCCTTATCCACTGTTTGCGATTTGGGGCTATAGCGTATACTGGGGAGCACGTTCCACCACCTCTATATCTATCCGTATTCACCTGGTAACTTTCTCTCTCTCTCCACCTCACCCCCACCCCCTGCTGGCCCCAGTGCCCCTGCGCTGTGAGACTGGCGGGGCTTGTGGGTAACACCAGCCAGCCTGCTCTCCCTGCTGTAGTTAGTTACCACTATCTGAAGACCTGCAGCTTAGCCCCCACGCCCCCCCCCCAAACCCTCACCCTAACCTTCAGCTTTGGAGAAAGGTCTAATTAAATCGCTTCATTCTGCCAGCTAAATGTGTGTGAGAATGATATATAATTTGAAAGAGCAAGGAAATGGTCACGCCACTCAACGTGTGTGCTCACATGCACACACACACAGACATTCCCTCCTCTCTCTCTCTCTCTCTCACACACACAGACATTCCCTCCTCTCTCTCTCTCTCTCTCTCTCTCACACACACACACACACACACAACCCCCTCTCTCCCTTTCTGTGGACGAGGTAGATTAACTGCATTTCCTTTCCCGGAAAGGGCCACACACGGACTCGGCATTTAAGAACAGATGAGCGTGAAAGAGTTGGTAATGGTGTCCAGCATGATTCCCATCATCTCTCTCCCCTACACACACACACACACACACACACATACGGAAACACTCTGCATTTAAGAGGACATGAGCGTGAAAGAGTTAGTAATGGTGTCCACTATGATTCTCATCCAGACTGCCGACCTGCTTATGTATGCAGTGTGGCCAAGAGACGCTGCTCAAGATGAAAATGTCACCAAGTCCTTCATCTGACACCTCTGTTGCACCCACCCACTCACTCACTCACTCAGGTGACCTCTAAAGCTGAAGCTACTCACGGCAATAATATTAACCATGGGAGTTGTGGCACAAGTCGTACCATATTTGGGTCCAAGAGCCCGCGGGGACCCGGGTTTGAATCTGACTCACGGGCATTTCTCTGATGATGATCTCTCTCTCTCTCTCTCTAGGCCCTTTCACACTGCCAAAATCACCGCGATTTTATGTACCAGAATCGCAGAACGACTGTCCCTTTCACATAGACCGAGGCGGAACAGCGGGACAAAGTGTCTCGCCAAATTTACTACCAAGCCCCCTAGACATTTTGCAGAGTTTTTTCGTTCCACCACCAGTGTGAACAGGGATTGATTACTGCACGGGCCTACCGGGCCCAGGCCCAGGGGCCCAAGGGGTCAGGGGGCCCTGAAGCCCAAGCCTTTGTATGGAATCATTGCCTCAATATCAACAAATCAGGATGTAGGCTATGAATCTGATTGAATTTAGTATTGGCCATCCCCAAAATGCACCAGAATACAGGAAATCACATCAAACAAATTAAAAATGTTCTGGGGGAGGACATACTCAGATGAAATTTTACACAAGCCACAGTTTTTCAGCCACGGGATTCTTACCTGAAGAAACCTCTGCCCACTGCCAGATGCCCTTGTTGTCTGTCTCGAAGATTCGTCTCTGGTTGTCTTCTTCGACTGAGGAGGGCTGTCAATCAAATTTCATTCTTCAAACACGGCCAATCACAGCAGAGCTAGTACCAAACCTGGTTACCGCCCCCAAGTAGAGCAGAAATTCACTTCACGCGAGCAGAAATCAACTTCGAGAGAGCTGAGTGATTTTCGAGTGAGCGCCGGTCAGATTCCTCCTCACTCGCAGCATATTTTTCCTCGCTCGGGGAGCAGTTTCCTCTGAGTATGTGCGCGCAGAAAGTGTGAAATAATATAATACGCCCGTATGCATGTTTTATCGCTTGAGTACTTTATGGCACTTTTCTATCGCCATATCCCCCCACTTTAAAAATCCCCACTACACCACTGGACGCGACAGACCAACAGCAAGTGCCAGATCAAATGAGACAGACTGAGGTAGGCTAACTTGCAAATATGGAAGGCTCTACGTTTATACCAAAACATAATAATGTTTGGGTTCACAGATGATGTATCTGACAAGTCAAAGGAGAAATGAACAGCAGCCTGCAAGTGTGCAAAATAGCGACATAACCACCACCACGTTGATTTTTATCCGAAGTTAGTCGTAACCTAACGTCAAATTTGAGGCATGTTAAGTTGTGTTAAGCTTTAAATCTATTATGCTTTTTAGTTAACCCCATATTACGTTAAAACGTGTGAAATGGCAAAGTGAAACATTTTACATAGCGAACATAGCGAAAATGGTGCCAATGTAACCTAAAGTAAGCGCCTCTCTTTCTCCCTCCCTCTTAAACACGTCCCTGTTCCATACGTTACAGCCTAGTAGTAGGCTAACAACAGTAAGTAGGCCTAGCTAACTGCCAGTAATCAGCATAGAAAAGTAGCTTATTTCACGTTAGGTTTATGTATAATATGATATAGCATTGACAGTCCTAAACCCTCCTAAAACCCAATTGCGCTGTCGCGCTTGTCAAAGTTTGGCAGTGACGTCGGCGGCAGCGTTTGATTGATTGATTAGTTGATTAGTTGATTAGTTCACTTTTTCAACATTATTGGTTCCCTGGAGATGTGACAGGTCAGGACAGGTGTAACTTGAATATATTTTCATGATTTGATGTAGTTTAGGCTACCTAATATTTGAGGCATATTGAAACAATAATAGGCTATAGGTCTACTTAAAATACATTTATTTTTATTCGTATACATTTCATCTTATTCTATAAACCGTTCAGATCTAGGCTATGTGGCTTGAATGAATGCAATGTCTATTTGTTTGTTACAAATAAAACTCCAGCAGTTCATAACTAGCCTATTGTAGCTTATTTTAAAATGAAAAATACGGTACGGAAAAATAAAAAATAAAAACAAGTGGGAGCAGTAGCAGCATGGTTGAAGTAGACTTTTTTTTCTCTTTTTTGTCTGGTCGTTTGTTTGTCCTGCTCCCAGGTCAGACATTTGGATGTGCGGACTTACTATTTTAAAATGAAAACATTAGTAAATCATTATGAATTTCAATGATTTGGCTATGACTTGACTTGACTTGTTTGACCCAAGCTATGACTTGACTTGACTTGCTTGACTGTCACAAAAAATGACTTGGACTTGCTTGAGACTTGAAGGTTAAGACTTGAGACTTGCTTGTGACCTGCATATGTGTGACTTACTCCCACCTCTGCTCAACCAATGCTAATATTATTGTACTGTTGGACATAATGTTAAGCTGGAAAGACAATAGAAATTTAGATGAAGGACTATTGGCTTTTATGAATGTTAATTAAAAGCATCTTTCAACATTAAGCATTGAAAATAAGGGAAATTCAGATTACAAAACTGCTGCACTAACTAAACGAGATGTGATGCTACATCTAGCGTGACTTTGCTTACAGATTGACATCAAATCGTGCTCTCACAACAACTACGCCAACATCACTCTCTCCCTCTTAAGGTTGCCTTCAAGCAAGCAAAACGATGCTTTGGAAACATCTGTTTAGCTGGAATTAAAACAGGAAGACAACGGGAAAAAAGTCGAAATATGTGAGAAACCTGGAAAAAATGGGAGGGGTTGACAGGTATGATTAAAATTCTGTACGTTAACCATAGCCATAGTCTAACCAATACCCATGCCTGGTTGAAAGGCCAAGTTTGCCTATGCTTCACGCTGTCTGATATTTACTCAACTGACTGTGTAATACCACCAGGCCTAACACCTCACTCTTTACCAGGGGTCCATTACAACATGTTTACCCCGATGTGGACTAACTGTTGGTCTTTCTAATTCCCCCAGGATGGGCCAAGTCACTTACAGGGCATTACACAGCAGTGCAAGGCAAATATTTACAGGTAATGATATTACCCAGGATGAAGCACCCTGACGTGACGAGGATAAGCTGCCTCTTATTAAGCTGGAGAGCTTCTCCTCTGTGGTTGGGGGGGGGGGGGGGGGGCACGCGGGTGGGGAGGAAAGGTCAGAAGAACAGCCAAATTGAATTAGTATGAGGGAATTAAAAGCCGATCTCTCAGGGGTCAACCCGAGAGGGCAGTACGCGGGGGCCGGAGGATGGAGCGCCGGGAGGCTGCCGTACTTGCGACCGAGCGTGCTCTCGGAAAACGTGAGCCTTGTGTGGGAACAAGAGGATATAGCGCACTCTTTGATACTGTGCACGTCTGATAGCAGGAATATCAGCTGCCAGTCTTCACTCACTCTCTCAGGGAAGCAGAAATAAGAGAGGACACACACACACACACACAGTCGCCTGTTTCCTGTGATGTGCCCTCCAGTTAAGGTTGAGAAAAAATTGGGTTTTAAGTGTTTCTCAGTCGTGCTCATTTTCAGAGCTCCACAGAGACGGCTCCACGGTTGCTTAATTTTTGATATAAGCCTCTGGATTTCTGCATGGTGGCTTAGTAAAACTTTGTTTTCCCTAAGGAGCACATGTCCACCAACTTTTAACTCTCAGTTAAGATGACAAAGAGCACCATGACCTAAAAGAAAAAAGAGGATTCAGGAAGGCAGCCACCTCAGCTTTCCCCCAAGCGTTTGGAGATGGGATTGCATAGCATTGGTCACATGGTCAAGGATAGCACTGACCTATAGGAGGGGCTTCAGTGATGTCACTTCCTGTGGCTAATTGGGTAAGATACACCTGTCCTGGCATTTGTGGTTCACAATGAGTTCTTATCAGAGCTCTATTTGCATATGGGCTCTCTCCTCGGTCCTCCAGCTCGTGCTCTGGAAATCGTTCAAAGCTCGACGTCATCAAGGATGTCTCATTTCTCTAATTCCAACCAGAGGAGGCAAGACCGAGGAGGGAGGTGGAAGGCCCGATACGCGAGGAAACACAAGAGCATCCTACGCAGAAGCGTTTTCAGTCGGAATTGTGCGATCATTGGTCCAAGCTGCCAAGGTAAAAAGTTCCCTCTCAAGTCTGTCAACTTTTGGTTGCAAACAAGTTCGTAGGGATTTATTTACAACAATAAACTAGTAGATAGACTAAGAAAAGACCTTTATATGCTGGAATTACCATGAACTACCATGTACACTTAAAAAAAAAAAAAGTTCAAAGTCCTGTTTTGTTCATGCATTGTATAATAAGTAGGGCTGTCAATCGATTAAAAAAAAAAATCTAATTAATTACATACTCTGTGATTAATTAATCTAAATTAATCACATATATAATTTTTGCTGTGAAAGTATTTTAAATATTTAAATTCAAATGAATCATTGAATAATCAGCATTAGTGACATTAAAGTTCAAAAACTCTTTTATTATTATTTTCACTGTTCAAATAATTGCCATAATAATCTATGGCAATTATTTTTCACGTACAAGGCATTTCAGGCCACAGATATAACCTAGGGCAAGGGTCCCCAACCTTTTATGTACCATGGACCGGTTTTTTTCACGGACCGGCGGCGGGTGGGGGGGGTCAGGGGTTCCATGTTCCATATGTGTTGTGCATGCATTACTTGAAAAGAACTAGCTCCAGTTATGTATGAACAGTGAAGGTAACGATCTCTTAAACATGTGAAAAACTTGAAGTGAAAATTGAACAATATGAACTATGAATATTGAACAACTTGAAGCTACATCTATAAGTGTGAACATGCTTAAAAATATGGGAACAAAACATGGGAACTAAACGTGCATTACCAATATAATCAGTGGGAGCCCTGTGCTTGTTTCCCTGCAACAAGAAAGTTCCATCTGGGGGTGATGGAAGACAGTGACACCCTCAGTGTGTTTGAAATGTCCAGTCGATTGCGCAATTTGGTCTTAGTTGCAGTCATTGCCGAAAACCCGGCCTCGCATAGATACGTGGTGGGAAATGGTAGCAACGTTTTCAGCGCTTTTATGGCTATCTCGGGATATTCTGCTTTGGTTTTGATCCAAAACCCCGCCAGAGAGGTTTCCTTATACACACTCTTAAGACCACCGTCATTTGCAATTTCGATCAACTGCTCTTCCTCCTGCGCTGACAAGTTAGGACTATTCGGGATATTGACAAATGGGTTGCGGACCCACTCATTGGTTTGCCGTGGATCTTTGGAGGATGGGAAGTAACGCTCAAACTCATTTGAAAGCGCAACAAGGTGATCGCGCACCAGCTGCGAGAGAAAGGGCCCTGCCTCAGTCTCTCCCAAAACCCCCACTACTGTTTGGAACATATCAAATACACCCCGGTCCACTCGTTGTCCCCACAAATCAAGCTTGGCTTTAAATGCAGCAACTTTATCTGCCAGTCGTCATTCTCCCCTGGAGTGACAGGTTGAGGTCATTAAGCAACCCGAATATGTCACACAGGTAAGCGAGTTTTGACACCCAGTCCTTATCACTAAAATGTGCAGCTAACGGTGACTTTTTTTCTGTAAGAAATCTCTGCAGCGGCTCTCGCAACTCAAACACTCTGGCCAGTGACCTGCTAAAGATGCTTGTTTTTTGTTGCTCATTCTAGCAGTTTAGCTAACTTCGTGTGACACTACCGTTCGCTAAGAAGGTGAAGTGAGCTGACCTGAGGCTGCGCAGCGCTGATAATAAAAATGGCAATATGTAAAAGTGTTGAAGGCGGGACAAACGTAAGAAAATAGATCTTGCAAAATGCAAACATGCGTGCAATCAAACAACTGCATACAGGCCTATGCCATGTAACAACGTGACATTATTGCGAATTAAATTAAATTTAGTTTGCATGCATTTTTTTAAAAACTCATGTCGTAGGCTACGGCCCGGTTAGGAATGTCCCGCGGCCCGGTGGTTGGGGACTGCTGACCTAGGGGACACAATGAAAATTGATAAATACTCCCCTCAATGTCAACACTTATTTATTTGCATTGATGTGCGACTATAGAGTTGATGAACTCCGGTGATATGCAAATTCCTTGCTGCAGACATTGCAGAGGACTTTATTTTCAACACTATTTTTTATCAACACCATCAGGCCATTTTTTAAAAGTAAATGTTCCAATAATTTTTACTGACTAGAAAGGCTTGGGGTCAAAGGTCATACGGAATTGATTAATCTGCACTCATTTTTTTAATCAGTTATTTTTTCTCCAATTAATTAATCGAAATTAATCAGTTATTTTGACAGCCCTAAAAATAAGTATTCATTCATGTCTCAAGAACGATCAAACATTACCTCATTATCAGGGTCAATAAGTGGGAAGAGTCCATGTTCATATGACATTTTTAGGCTTTGGTGTAAGTTCATACTGTATTCTCTGCCATTTGCGTGTCTGTTTATTCCAGCCTAAGAGGTGATGCACCGCATCATCAGTAATTGACGTCTCTTAAAAGTGATGTGTGAGTGAGACATCGTTTCTCATATCCTTCACTCCTCCATCCTCCTATCGTTCCTTCCTTGTTTTCTTCACAAAATTAATTAGAAAGGAGAGGGTTAGGAAAAGAGGAAGGGAGGGAGGATAGACAAAAAGACAAATGATATCATGAGCCCAATGGTCCAGTGTCAGGTCATGAGTGTCATGAGTGGCAGGTCCAGTGTGTCTACCCTCCTAGAAAACTAGACTAGAAAAACAAAACAATGTTTATATATATAAGTATATATACTCTTTTGATCCCGTGAGGGAAATTTGGTCTCTGCATTTATCCCAATCCGTGAATTAGTGAAACACACACAGCACACAGTGTACACACAGTGAGGTGAAGCACACGCTAATCCCGACGCAGACAGCTGCCTGCATCAACAGCGGCTCTCGGGGAGCAGTGAGGGGTTAGGTGCCTTGCTCAAGGGCACTTCAGCCATGCCTACTGGTCGGGGTTCGAACCGGCAACCCTCCGGTTACAGGTCCGAAGTGCTAACCAGTAGGCCACGGCTGCCCCAATGCTTGAAATGGTATCAGTAAACAGGGCCAGCGGTCTGTGTGAGCCACAGCAGGTAAGTGTCCTCTCACAGGGTTCCTCCAGCTGGCTCAAGCACGCACACATCAATACACAAGTAAGGCCAACGCCCACTGGCGACGACATTCACATCTATGGATTGGATGCTGCAGAGATAGAATAATTTTCAAAACACCACCAATAGGTGATCTATTAAAAGTAATGGAGTTCTAAACTTTGACATCACTTGACCCATGTCAGACACCACCAGTAGGCATGGTCTTTAGAACCAATATTTGTTATGCACCACACAGATTTAGTGTGTAGGATTAGCGCTTTAGAGTCTGCTATAGTTGTGTTTAATGCTGCAGATGTTGAGGGCAAGCTACATAATCACCCAGACAAGGTGGCCAGCTGCAATAACCTGCAAATACCTTTCTCGTTTGGTGTGTGTGTGTGTGGAAATGGGAAGTACAGTACTTGGTGTGGCCAGTGGTATGGTTGTTAGGGGCTTTGAGCCCAGATACATTTGCTGGCTACGCCACGATGGGACTTGCACCCAAAGATATAACTCACACATCAGTAACCTTAACCCAATAAGGCATCAGGTTCGTGAACTGAATTGGAGACGTGGTTCCATAAAGCCAAGCTTTTATTGACAAAGATCAAACATATGTTGCACCAACACACATGGATGCACACACACTGGAAGGGGAGAAGGATAGGCAGGGCTGAGGCTTACCAGTGGGAGGCCAGCGAGCCTCCAGGGGTCACCCACTCACACGTGCGCAATAATAAATATGGTAACAAGTGAAAAAGAAGGCACGGCAAAAACAAAGACACGGGGTATCCCGCCACCAAAAGGGACGCTACACCTCCACCTTGGGCCTCAGCTCCTGGGAAACAGAGAGGAAAGCAACACCGGGTTAAGGGGACCACACACACACACACACACACACACACACACACACACACACACACCTGAACATGTTAACACAAAATACAGTACAGGCCAGGGACCTTGATGGCCCTGGCACTAGAGATCCACAGCTATAAAAGATATTCGATATTACATTTCAACTTTATTTTCAAAATGTCGAGTTTAATGTTGACATGGCGACTTTAAAGTCGACATGTCGAGTTTAATCTCGTCATGGCAAAAATATTTTTTTCCTTCATGTGTGGCCCTAATACTCCGTCGTACCTTTCTCACACACACCATGTTGAGACAAAACTATCTGTGATAGTACCAGTGTGTTACACACAAAGTGTGTGTGTGTGTGTGAGAGAGAGAGAGAGTCCAATGCGGAGAGTGGATGGTGATCAACAAAATGTAAAACTCATGAGGATTAACTGAGTCAATATTTTTGTAAATATTTTATTATATCTTTTCATGGGACAACACTGAAGAAATAACACTTTGCTACAATGTAAAGTAGTGAGTGTACAGCTTGTATAACAGTGTACATGTGCTGTCCCCTCAAAATAACTCAACACAAAGCCATTAATGTCTAAACCGCTGGCACCAAAAGTGAGTACACCCCTAAGTGAAAATGTCCAAATTGTGCCTAAAGTGTTAATATTTTGTGTGGCCACCATTATTTTCCAGCAGTGCCTTAAAGGAGAATTCCGGTGTGATATTGACCTAAAGTGTATTGAAACATGATACCGAGTGTGAACGTATGTCTCATAGCCCATCTCGACTTGTCCCCTGCACTCCAAAATCTGGCGCTAGTTAGCCGATGCTACCAACAACTTTTTCAGTAGTGGTGCTTCGGCATCGGGCTAGCCATGCAAATAAATCACTGTTTTACACCCATTTACGAGGCTCAATGTATCTCCACACTTCATTGGTAGACTTCCTAGGGCCCTGACATTTAAAACGAGACATTGAGAACTTTGAAAAAGCACTGGTAGTTTACTTACAAGACGATTTATACAGACAGTATCTTCACGAAGTTTAACGTTTGCAGCCATCTTGAATTTAGTCACAATAAGTCGAGCAACGAGTAAGAATGAACAGGTATGATAAGGGATCAGATTCCAAAAATAATTCAGTGGAAATGCATGGATTCCAGTTTCTTCCAGTAGCAGCAACTGGAATCCATGCATTTCCACTGAATTATTTTTGGAATCTGATCCCTTATCATAGCTGTTCATTCTTACTCGTTGCTCGACTTATCGTGACTAAATTCAAGATGGCTGCAAACGCTAAACTTTGTGAAGATACTGTCTGTATAAATCGTCTTGTAAGTAAACTACCAGTGCTTTTTCAAAGTTCTCAATGTCTCGTTTTAAATGTCAGGGCCCTCGGAAGTCTACCAATGAAGTGTGGAGATACATTGAGCCTCGTAAATGGGTGTAAAACAGTGATTTATTTGCATGGCTAGCCCGATGCCGAAGCACCACTATTGAAAAAGATGTTGGTAGCATCGGCTAACTAGCGCCAGATTTTGGAGTGCAGGGGACAAGCCGAGATGGGCTATGAGACATACGTTCACACTCGGTATCATGTTTCGATACACTTTAGGTCAATATCACACCGGAATTCTCCTTTAACCCTCTTGGCCATAGACTTCACCAGAGCTTCACAGGTTGCCACTGGAATCCTCTTCCACTCAATGGCGACATCATGGAGCTGGTGGATGTTAGAGACCTTGCACTCCTCCACCTTCCATTTGAGGATGCCCCACAGATGCTCAATAGGGTTTAGGTCTGGAATAATGCTTGGCCAGTCCATCACCTATACCCTCAGCTTCTTTAGCGAGGCAGTGGTCATCTTAGAGGTGTGTTTAGGATCGTTATCATTCTGGAATACTGCCCTACGGCCCAGTTTCCGAGGGAGGGGATCGTGTTCTGCTTCAGTATGTCACTGTACATGTTGGCATTCATGGTTCCCTCAATGAACTGTAGCTCCCGAGTGCAGCACTAATGCAGCCCCAGACCATGACACTCCCACCACCATTCTTGACTGTAGGCAAGACACACGTCTTTGTACTCCTCACCTGGTTCCCGCCACACACACTTGACACCATCTGTATCAAATAAGTTTATCTTGGTCTCATCAGACCACAGGACATGGTTACAGTTATCCATGTCCTTAGTCTCCTTGTCTTCGGCAAACTGTTTGCGGGCTTTCTTGTGCATCATCTTTAGAAGAGGTTTCTTTCTGGGACGACAGCCATGCAGACCAATTTGATGCAGTGTGCGGTGTATGATCTGAGCACTGACAGGCTGACCCCCACCCCTTCAACCTCTGCAGCAATGCTGGCATCACTCATACGTCTATTTTCCAAAGACAACATCTGGATATGATGCTGAGCATGTGCACTCAACTTCTTTGGTCGGCCATGGCGAGGCCTGTTCTGAGTGGAACCTGTCCTGTTAAACCGCTGTATGGTCTTAGCAGCCGTGCTGCAGCTCAGTTTCAGTATGAGAGTGTGAGAGCGATAACACCACATTTAACACACCTGCTCCCCATTCACACCTGAGAACTTATAACACTAACGAGTCACATGACACCAGGGAGGGAAAATGGCTAATTGGGCCCAATTTGGACATTTTCACTTTCACTTCAGGGGTTTACTCACAAGCAGTTTAGACACTAATGGCTGCTTGTTGTGTTATTTTGAGGGGACAGTAAATTTACACTGTTATACAAGCTGTACACTGACTACTTTACATTCTAGCAAAGTGTCATCTCGTCAGTGCTGTCCCATGAAAAGATATAATAACATATTAACAAAAATATTACCTCAGTTAATCCTCATGAGTTTTACATTTTGTTGATCACCGTCCACTCTCCACATTGGACTCACACACACACACTCACACACACACACACTTTGCGTGTAACACACTGGTACTATAATCACAGATAGTTTTGTCTCAACATGTGTGTGTGAGAAAGGACATTTTGCATGTGTGTGTATTTGTGTGTGTGTGTGAGAGAGAGAGACAGATAGAGACAGTATCAGTGAAGGTGTGAACTTTATTTGTAAGTGTGTGCATATGTGTTTGTGTGGGTGGGTGGGTGGTTGTGAATGTGTTTGTGAGAGAGTCAATGTGCATAGATGTGTGTGTGTGGTTGTGAATGTGTTTGTGAGAGAGTCAATGTGCATAAATGTGTGTGTGTGTGTGAGAGAGAGAGATAGGTAGATAGAGAAAAGAGTGTCCAACGTTGAGGGTGGACAGTGAGCAACATGTAAAACTCATGAGGACAACATAACTAGTGTCAAGCCTTAGAAACTACCTCCGACTACAGGAGGTGCAGCATAGCACTCTCTGCGGGCATATCTCCAGACCAGAGATTTGCTACTGCTAAAAAATCCATCACTAGATGTCCTTAAGTGTGGATAGAAACAAGGAGAACATGATTATGCACCAGCCACACCAGATCCCATTGCACCAGACTACCTTCTGAAGTTTAGTCAGCTGCAACTGTCCAGGCGTCTGTGACACTCTCAGGTGCTGCTGTAAAAAGCAAGGAGTCAAGTGTATTTCTGCTTGTTGGAACTGTTATGGTAACTCTTGCCAGAACATCAACCAGCCAGAAGATAACAGGAGTGAGGAAGTGCAGGGGAGTTGAGGGATGAGGTTTGTTAAATTTTAAACTGATTAAGAAAGTTTTTTTTTGTAATTGTTCAATAAATTGATAAATTGGGAGGTGTTACTAGACACCTATAGGAACACATAGTAAAAAAAGCTATTGGTAAGAATTTTTTTTGCAGATTGGCGAAAAAAAAGCCTAACTTTCCCTAACTATAAACATTTATTTAAGTATTATTATTAATATCATCCTCACAAGTGATATCAAGTTGTGTTAATATTGAAACTACCACACATGATCATCTTCAAAAACAGTCATGGTAAAACAAACAAAAAAGTTATAGCCTAGCACTACTACCTAGCACAAGAAGCTAATCTTCTTAACATTTTTCTGACCTACGGTCAATCCATCGAAAACCTCTGAAATGATTATCGTTATAGTGCCGTTTTTCATTAGGTTTACTTGCCTCTATCCAATGCTTTACCTTAACATACAATGGTATTGTAGGCTACATAGCTTTGTTCATGAGTTTCCATGCTGGCTGGATTGAGCTTCTTATCCAAACAATACGGTTATCTCCCTACGGTGCGTTAGCTTCCCTACAACTGGACTCGCTAACTATACTTCTTATGGGAACCTCAACGAGGTAGCTGAGCCCGTTTTGCCTTCTATTGTTTATGTAGATAATACAGAAGCTACAATGTTGGCACAGGATATATGCTATGAAGTTATGGCATTTCAAAAAAATCCTAAAATGAATGGGCTTCTATGGGGGTTAGCAGAGAAGTGGTTCCTCCAGCCTCCATTGATTCTTCTACTTCCGGGAATTTGCCTGCCCCCTTGCTGGCACCTCGTAACGAAAGTGATTATGGATTTTTAAATAGAGGCGCACCGATAGTGGTTGGCTCGCATCTCGTTACAGCGAGCCATTCACAATGCAACAATTGGAGCTCACATGAGAAGTGGGCATTACACCACTTCATCCTACTACATTGGGTAGAGCCCTTTCATCTGTCTAGTGCAATTAAGGAGTGCAATTAAGGAGTTCTCCGTGCAAGGCACCGCAGCCTAGCGTGCTAAATCACCTACGCTAGTAGACACAGAGTGGGAGCTGTTTTATGGTCAGCCACTGCTGTGTACGGTAATTGCAGCACATGCTCTTAACAGTCCCAACAGGACAGGAGATTCAATGTGTTTTTTTTCCCTTTCATTTCTCCTTCGACTGACTGAGAACACCAAGTGGTAATATGAGATAATGGAAACTAGAGGTTGTGTTATTATTTGACTGTGTAGCAAGGAACGAGAGTTATGACTCGATGACAGTAGAACTAAAATTAAGTAAAAAATATTAACAAACTAACCCAGACAGAATTTCCAAAGTGTCACCAGATGGTGCATTTCAGCCCTACACCTTTTCAGCCCAGGACTGACCTAGAGTTTAAAGGATTCAACTCATGATTACTTGATGGCAGTAGAGCGCAGACAAGTGTTGTACCAAGATAAACACCAAAGGGATTTCCAGGTAGACCTGAGTAGAGGAAGAAGCACTGTTCTTATGACATGTCTCTCTGTGGCGTGCCTGTGCCACCCATCAAATAACTCCCAGCCCAGCTCAAGCCTGTCTGAGCGCTGGCATGTCTCTCTGGCAGATTCTGAGACCACCCTGTCCGTCTCTGTGCCCGCGTGTTGGTGCGGATGCAGAATGGCAGGGCAGCCAGTTATGCCGACATCACACACACACACACACACACATCCCTGCGCCAGGGATGAATCCTGGAAATGGAAGTGGCGCTGTGCCGTTGTAGCTTTCCTGGGGAACATTGGGTAATTGGCATGGAGTGCAGTGCTTAATCCCCATCTAATTCATTAGTGAAATAAACAGGGGCTCTCTGAGTGTGCCATTAAGAAAGATCTGCAGTCCTGCAGCTGAGCTCACCCTCACCACCCCACAACAAGCTCTCACACACACAGAGACAGATTCTCTCTCTCTCACACACACACACAGACAGACTCTCTCACTCACTTTCTCACTCTCTCTCACACACAGGTCCAGATGTACATACATTTGCGAACCTAGCGTTATCAGCGCCATGGACAAACCGCACATTGCGAACGCTGTCAGACCCAAGTTTCCGTCGTATTTATCAATCGGTCAATCCTTAGTGTAAACTGCGCTTTTCTCTGCCTTTCTCCGCCCATAAACGCAATTTACGAACGTCCACAACTGAATGCCAGCGCCAACAAGCGCAGTTGAATAAAGTTAACTGATGACAACATTAAAAAGAATCAAACGTTTAGCGATCATGAAATAATACCATACATGGTAAGATGCCAACAAGCAAGGAGATAATTAAGATCAGTAGTTCTACTCAAAATACTTGTGCACGTAGGCTATGGAAGATTGGTCAAATCTAGCAAGAATAGACGTGCGCTTTCAGGAGCAGTCTTTGTACATACCGCCGAAACAAATACACCTGAAGTGGGCGCAAAAGCGTTAGTACATCTGGCCCACAGTCCCTTTCTCTCACATACACTCACACACCCCTGTTAAAACAAACCTCCCACACTCCCTCTTATCATATCTAAACATCTAACACTCTTCTTTCCTCAATAGTTTTCTTCATCCTCCATTCCATATCTTTCTCTCTGCTGTCTTTTAATCTCTCTCTGCTGTCTCTCTCTCTCTCTCTGCCCTGCATCATTCCAGCCAAGTGTGTTAAGATCCTGTGTCAGACTGTCACAAGTAATGGATGCGGCTCATGACTGTCTTAGTTAATGATGGCAGCGCAGTCACAGGGCATGCCTGTCACTTTCCCTGCACTGCCCTAATAACCCCTCTTTCCTTTACACACACACTCATACAAAGACACACACCTGTCTTCATTTGTTACACTTGTTTGTTGCTTTTCTTCTCTGGATTTCCAGAGGAGCGCATCACACCGCTGCATTAATCCTGTCTGTTTAGATGTTATCAGTGGCCTCCAAAAGCTGCCCCCCCCCCCCCCCACACACACACACACACACACACACACACACACACACAGACCTACAACAGCAGTTGCTGGCAGTGATCTCTTATCAGTTGAATATAGTCCATGCAACACCTCTGTGCTCTCTATGTTAGCAGTGATGATGGCATGTAAGCATCAGCCAAGCCCTGTGAGCATACAAGCATCACCAATTAGGGAAAAAAGGATGCCTCAAGCCCAAACACACACACTCTCTCTCTCCTCCATCTTTCTATCTCTCTTGCTCTCTCACACACACACACACACACACACACACTAACCTTCAGCTTTGAAGAAAGGTCTAACTAAATCTGTCAGGATTATGCAGGAAGACCCAAGTGCAAGACTCAACCAGGCAGAATTACAGACAAAACAGAATTTATTTTTAACACAAACTTTACATTTAAAGAATTTCTTACTTACATACAGGACTTTGACTAGACAAACAGAGAGACGATCCGACAAGGAACAGAGAAACAGGAGGGTAGAAATACACATACCAATTAACAGAAAGACAGAGGACTGGACGAAAGCAACGAGACAATAACAGGGAACTGGTGAGGAGGCAGAAATGGAGGGAAAACAAACAAGACAGGAAGCACAGACCAAATAAGGAGATGGGTGGAGACAAAGACAGGTGACAGGCAGGTAACACAAAGCACATGGGGAACAGGCAAAAACAAACACAGGACAATACACAAAATGGCCACCAGGGTGGCACAAACTCAACGGTCCGGGCCAGATCCTGACAAAATCGCTTCATTCTGCCAGCCAAATATGTGTGAGAATGATATATAATTTGAAAGAGCAAGGAAGTTGTCACGCCACTCAATGCATGTGCTCGCACACCACACACACACACATACATACTCTCTCTCTCTCTCTCTCTCTCTCTCTCACACACACACACCACTATGATGACAAAATGACAAACAACCAAAGAACATCTGAACTATGTCCTGCAGAGATGTTATCGGCAATCTAAGCCCTTTCAGTCAATTTAATTTGATAATGGAAACAACATCTGCCTGTACAATGGAAGTCTAAAAGCAGAGGTGTGTCGTGCTGTAAAAGACAACCCATCAATGGGGCCCACACACAGACACCAATGCCCTCCAAGCAACTAGGATCAAGTGTGACGCATTACTTTCTACCTTCGCAGCAATGCCAAAAATAAAATATTGTGTGTGTCTCCTCACTCTATTGATGGACTGACTGAGACAAAGAGTCACTGCTGCAGGTGAGATTTCTCTGGCTGTAACGTCTTGGATGTGATTCAAGGTCTTGCAGACCTGCATTGCTGTTCTTCAGCATTGCTTAAACCAAACTGAAATATTCATCCAGACACTTTGTTTTTTCCTTTTTCCAACAAAAGAGACAAGAAAACAGAGTGACTGAACAGTTTTGTTTGGATGGATCGCCTGCCTTTCTTTTGTGGCCTTTTCAGGAATGTACTTCCCCCCTGAGCGTCAACAAACCTCTGAGAAAAGCCAGACGCAGGACAATGGGGAACATCACCAGAATTCTGATTCTGAATTCTGATGAACAGCATTTACATTACAGATCACACAAACAACCTGGACCAGAATGCTCACGGCAAATGCATGTTGACTTATGTGCATGTGGAGGCATGATATGGGAAGGAATAATAATTATAATAATAATACATTTTATTTATAATGCACTTTTTATCATAGATCTCAAAGTGCTACAGGTTAAAAACAAAAAAGATGAGCAGTTTATTAAAGAAAAAGAAAAAGAAAAGGTTTTAAAAAAACATCTAAAGGGGACCAAAAGCTTTGTTAAAAAGAAATGTCTTAAGACCTTTTTTGAAACAATCAGTGGATTGTGGTGCCTTCAAGTTGTCAGGGAGGGCATTCCACAGACGTGGGGCAGCAGCACAGAAGGCCCTATCTCCCATGGTCCTGAACGTGTCCTGAGCTTTGTGGGCATTTCAACATTCTCCTATACCCTATCAGCAGATTTCATAAAACAAGAAATAAATTAGTCAGTCATTAAAAATTCTGAAACCTTCAATTCAAGTGCTTAACGAACAGAGTAATAGAAACATCTATCAAATCTTATTGATTACTAATTCAAACTACCAACAATTACTAATTAATTACTGATTCAAACTGCTTTTTTCTTTTTATTTTAAAGATTGTATAAGCACACATCAATTAAGGCTGCTATAGCTAAAGCAGTGTTAAAATTCCACATAGCTATTGCATGACCAGTAATATGGGCCTATAAAGTTGTTATGAATGTGTTATGAATGTGTTATAAACTTATCATTTTTAAATCTATCAACAATAAAGCCTACAGTGTCATAATGTTAAGACAAGGTGTTTGTCCGGTACAGCTTATCCTTCTGGCTGTGTATTGATACTGCTCAGCTTGGTACCTCATTCCAAGTCACAGTGGAGATATTCGCAGTAAACAGTGTCTGAAAATATAATCTCTGTGGTTTGATTAAAAACAGCATGCTCTAGTTTGCATATTGCCCAGAATAATTCTCATTTTCAGTTGTACTGATTAAAGGGACACCAGGCAAGCCTGATACTTTTTCTCTACGAAACTCCCCCTCGCTCGGTCTGAAGCTCTTTTCCTTTTCTTTGCATCTTCCGTCAAGGTTTTTCACTGCTTCTTCGCCGGCTCTGCCATTATACAAACGTTTGCAACAATTGCTAGCGTTTTGTTAGCCTGCCTCTGTGCTGTGGATGCAGGATGTAAACTGATCCTGCTTTGGTCGGCGGGTACAATACACTGAACTTGCAAGCGGGATATTCTTCCTACAGGCAGTAGGGGCGGGCGAAACAGTCTTCATTCGCCCTGTAATGAGTCATTTAACCATATACCGACTTACGAAGACGAGTAATTAACACGAAAACGTTGCCTGGTGTCCCTTTAATGCTGGACAAATAGAATGGTGTGTGTGTGCGTGTGCTTGCATGCGTGCATGTGTGTGCTTGCGTACGTGCACGCATGTGTGTGCGTGCGTGCGTGCGTGTGTGTGTGTGTGCGCGCGTGTGCGTGTGTGTCAGACAGTGAGTGAGTGACAGTAATTTTACCTCTTTTCTCTAATGGATGTAGCAGCCCAGCCCATGCGGCTCTGGGGAGGTTGTGCTGGGTCTGGGCTCAGTCTGTGATGACATACAGTGAATGGCACAGCGAAGCGCACGGAATGAAAGAGCCCATTTCACTGAACACGAGCCGCGAGAATAAACCGCAAGGCTTAGCATGTTAATTAAACAATCACTCTTTCCACACAAAACCCCTGATTTCCATTTTATTTCCACCTCTCTACCTCTCTCTCTCTCACTCACACACACACACACACACACACACACACACACACAAATTGTCATTGCCATACACTCCCGTTCTCTTGTAGCCTACTATTCCACTGGGACGTGCAGCCAGACACAAACACACTGGAATTATGAATATGTAAACATAATTACATGTTTTCTCTCAAAGGTGTCTGCTAATTGACTGCATATTTGGCCTGATTCTGCCTTTTTTCTAGATGGTGTCATTTGGTGTTGTGGTGTTGGAAGCAAGCAGGAAGAGGAGCCACGGTGTGTGTGAACTGTGTCAGAACAAAGACAAACCTGCTGACAACGATATGTACGTCGGCCTGTCTGTTTCACCAGCACCCCGCGCTCATAGTGCCCTTTTGAATACAAACACTTTGATGAAACGCCTGTGTACACACAGCTCAATACTCTGCCCTGGGTCTGCTGCCAAATACATCTGTCACATCGCATGCAACATGGCCCCCGTGCTCGCGGCTTTGCAAAGTCATTTGCATAAGATGTTTAATATCGCACGGGAGGAAAAGCAGGGAAGTGTAGCAACAGTGACGACTGCTTTAGCTGAGAGTACATCTGTCATGCAGACTATTAATGGAGTTGGAAGTTGTCTCACATTGACTTCTAATTAATAAACCACCCAAAGAGCACCACTCTGTGGGAGGATTAAGATGCCTTAGACCTCAGGGTTCCTGGAGCTTAGGCTTCCTCCTCTTCCCAGTGCCCCACAGTTACTGTGGTCCACTGCACGTGGCTAACAGAGAACAAGAAAACAGAAAACAAGTCTAAACTAGCAAAAGGCTAACACCTGTGAACTTGCTCTGCAAGGCCAGACCGTAAGTAATGCTTAACAGGCAGATTATGATTCTGATTTCCACAGACTAAATTACAGCTCAGGTCTCAGTCTGTGTCTGTTTCTTCCACTGGTTCTGTACGCTCAGTTCCTATTCGATGCTTGAGAGTGGAAATTCACAGAACCTGCCACCCACCTCCGCTAACACGCCAGTTACCACAGGCAGGTGAATTAGGGCTGACATTTTTCATAATGGTATGATTAGCAGCTCGTGCAAAGAGCGGAATGAGTGTGAGCACGGCAATTGCCTCTGAAAACCACCAGTGCCGTCTCCGGCTGCTGCTGCATTTTCCCTTGTGTGTGTGTGTGTGTGTGTGTGTGTGTGTCCTATTCAGACCCATCCAGACATTTCAATCTGACACAATGCACCTAGAGTGAAAGAAAAGCACCTCCTATTCTTCTCCCTGGGTGCGTGATGTCTCTCTCGTGGACTATTCTACAGCCTTATTGAGAATTTTGAATTCATTTTCAACCTTTTCTTTTTTTTCTTCCTTTCTAAAACCACTCCTCTTCACAGGAAATTTACCAGCTCTTCTTTCGCTCAATGACATATTGTCAAAATTCATGAGGGTATTTAATTCTATTCTCTCAGTTTCCAACAGGTCTTTGTGTGTAGATTTAAAGTGTCAATGGCATGAGTTTAATTTAAGTACAATTCCTGCCTCAAGAATGCTGCTTAAAAAAAACAATCTACTGTATGCAAAACTCTGAAACCAAAATCCCAAATATTAAATGCATCAGTTAACAGTTAATCAATCAGTTATATAAAAAAACTTGCTGAATACACACACACACACACAAACATTCTCTCTCTGTCCGGACATCCTCTCCATCTCTCTCTCTCTCTCACATGTGTGTGTGTGTGTGTGTGTGTGTGTGAAATCCTGCCATCTCATCATGTACAAATTCATTAAACACATAGGGTAATATGTTTATATGTTTTCTTTTTAACAATAATAAAATGGCACACGAAAATTAGAAAAACAGTATTAGTCATGAAAAGAAAACATATAAACACCCCATGTGTTCATGAATTTGTACATAGAATGGCAGAAACAATTCACCCGCTATGAACATTTGCAAAAGAGCTACAAATATGACAACAATGAGCCTGGTTAGAGCCCTCTATCGAGATGCCACAGCATAGACAAGGGCGGTAATCGCAGGGCATCAGATTCCTCCTCCGTCCCCAGAATGAGCACACCAGGCCTTTAACATCATTTTAATGGCAGATCCAACACCCGTAATGGGGATATAGTACCCCAATAAATCCCTGCAGTCATTAGCTTGTTAACAAATGGGCCTTTCAAATGAGAGCATGCCTTTGGTCGGCAGCTAATTGTTTGATCACATGAAATGGCCGCAGCCTGTCTCTGAGTTGGGAAATCTGCTGTGTGTAGTCTGAACTTCATTGAAAGATAACTGAGATGACACAATATGTTTATTTATTTATTTATTTATTTATTTTTCATTGTTGCCGTTTTGATTTGTTCCAGACCTCCCTTGAAAAAAGAAATACCAAGAGGTTTTGATCTCAGTGGGACTGGGCTGCTTAAATAAGGGGGGAAAAAAAACCTTGTGCTGATATTTACAATAATTGTTGTGTGCAGTCTTGCTTTAAATGCAGCTTCTCCCTTCATCTAGGTGACTATCAGAGATGCCTACTGCTGGTGTAGGGTTTTTATTTGTTTATGTGCACTATAGAACAATAACCACCTCCACAAACATAATTTCACCCTGCACCCTGCAGAGCAAAGCCTGATGGGCATATACAATAGTAACCTTTTCAGGTGCTCCTGCATAATATAGCCAGTCAGACAGACACAGTGTGTGTGTGTGTGTATGTGCGCGTGTGTGTGTGTGTGTAAGAAAAAGAAAATGCAGTGGGTGCAAACACCATGTGCATGTTTCCATGTATGTGTTTCCAGGGTGTGCATCATTGCACAGATTGTGGATCACTCTGAGGTGTAGTTAATACATTTGGTTATAACACTTGCGGTGTGTGTTTATTCTCATCATTCTTTTGTAAGCAGTGTTTTGTTTTATGATATAAACTTAATGTTTCAAAACCTGCTTGTCATTAATATAATGTTTAAAACTCCAGGTTGACAGTACCCTTAATATGTTTCAAATCCAAGTTTGTAATTATTGATAGATGTCAGGTCTGTATAAATGAAGCATCTATGTTATTTTTAAATATTGATATGAGGATAATCATGCGCACAGAAAACAAAAAGTGGGCTTAACTTTGACTTAAAACACTTTGATGTTTTGATAGTTTTGAGACTATACGACAACGTCTGATATGATCTAACAGCTGCACAACCCTGTGCTAGGTGAGATCCCATTTTCCCACAATCCTCTGCGTTCACTCTCAGCTGGGGACAGGTCCCCTCTCAAGGGCGAGCGTCTCTTCCAACACCCCCACCCCCACTCTTTGGCTCCTGACATCCTGCACAGCACAGCACAGTACTGCTCAGCTCAGCTCAGGTGAACATCATAAATGTATCACTTCATCTTAACTTTATTTCTCACCTCATTAGTTTCTAGGACACCAGGCACCTGGGGAATAACCAAAATAAAAGAGAGGAAATAAACCCCCTCAAAAAAAGTAGGAAGAGGGTGTCCTTTGAGACTCAAAACGCAATTTCACAGTCAACTTGAACTGATATATTTTACACAACAATACACTGAAAACAGTTCCCCACTCCCATTTGGAGGCAGTTCTCCTTCATAGTGCGCTAGGGACGAGCTTTTAAGAGAAGCCGGCGGTTTTTTGGCAGGGGGGCGAAAATGGATCTTTTTGAAACTCAATTGCAAATGCCATGTACCTCTTCGGGTCCCGACCCCTATAAAATCACTTACCTCGATTCACTTGACTTTTCCCAAATGTTATTACTGCACTTTAAGGCAGGGCTGCCTATATCCATCAAGCGGCAAGCAGCGCAGTGTTCTGCTGAGCGGCACTTCTTAACTTGTTGAGCTGTGGAGAAAAGGAATGGGCTGCCGCGCTAGGTAAAGGCCAATCTGTTTTATATGCTGCCCTCAATGTTGCCTGGCACCATTGGTTAGCACAAACATGCGTGCACACACACACACTCTCTCTCTATCTCTCTCTATCTCTCTCTCTCTCTCTTTCTTGTGGTGTTGTAAACAAGTGTTGTGTACAATCATTGACAACAAGTTGCACTTTGAACATCTGTAGATGTTCTTGTTTTTATTTATTTATTTTATTTACTTTTGTGTGTTGCGCTCTTAGAAAAAAATAAATATTTTGGGCATCATTGATTAATTGAGTTTTTGTGCTGTTGTGCAACACAATAAAGTACAATTTAAAATTCAAATTCTCCTTCTCTCTCTTTCTCTCATTTAGATTCATAGACACATAATCATACACACACTTTACAAACTTGGAATTGAATCAAGGCACTAACACAAATATGATATAAATATTAAAACATTTATTGTTATTAAGTATCATCATAAATTACCATTATTTTTCTTTCCTCATTATCTCCTCTGGCATCCTGCACACGAGGATGCAAAGGTTGATGGGATGTGATGCATGGTCTGCTTCATCCTATACACTGGGTGAGTGGGGCTCTGACAGCAGTTGAAATCCCGTGTCTTACTTTGAGAAGAGGCTGCCTAGGGTGCGAGGCAAGAACAAAACAAAACAAGAAAACCAGAGCAGCCTCGTTTCACTGAGTGCGTTAGGAAGCGGAGCAAAAGCAGCCTTCACATCACAGAACACAAACACCCAGGGGAGATGGGCACAGTCCTAACGTCAGTCAACACTCACTCCCGTGAGGGAGGCAGTGTATGGCACAATTCAGAGAGGCGTACGTCATCTATAAACCAACAGTGCAATTAGATTAATTATATGTGAATGTGTTTGACACTCTGTGTCTGCATATTTTTCTGTGTGTGTATGGATATGTGTTGGGTCTGGGGTATGTGTGTGTACTGTATGTGTGTCTATGGATATGTATTCGAATCTCAGTGTTTGGTGTACAAATCTGTGTGTGTGTGTGTGTGTGTGTGTGTGTGTGTGTGTGTGTGTGTGTGCGCATGCGCGCGCATGTGCATTTCTCAGCATTGCTCAGAGTTTGCTGTTCTGCTGGAACTGTGCCACCAATGCAAGCACCTGATCCGAGGCCGACACCGTTTTGTTCTGCAGGTAGGTGGCGCTGTTGGCTGCTGTCTCTGACAGGAAGTAGCGGTAGTTCACCATGATGCCACAGGAGTTGGCTAAGCCGCGCGGGCTGGCGTCGGCCTGCCAGTTCAGCCGCCACATGGTGGCGCCATTCTGCAGGTGGAAGTTGGCCACAGGGTTGATGGCGTAGCCGCGACGCTTCTCGCCGTACAGGTACCAGGCGCAGAGTCGCATCAGCGCCGGCTCCAGGGCGCGGGTCAGCCGCTCCGAGCGCGACCAGTCGCCGGTCGCCAGCAGCCGACGCAGGGCCTCCATCGCGGGGGGTCCGGGGCCCACGCCGGCCACCTCCTCCACCTCGCGCCACTCACACTCCGACAGCAGCTCGGTGACGCCGGCGCCGCCTCGGCCCTCCACCTTACGGCTGGGACCCAGCGTGCCCTGCAGCCAGGACGTGAAGCCCGGGATGGGAGACAGACTGGAGAACTGGGACATGTGTGGGAACTCACTCTGAAGAGGAGAGAGAGAGAGAGAGAGAAAGAGAGGAGTGAACCAATGGAGGTATAAGCATGGAGAGACAGAGAGAGAGAGAGAGAGAGGAGTGAGGACGGGGAGAGATGGAGTGAAGGGGGGTGAGAGAGGAAGAAAGAGAGATGGATACTGAGATGGAGGGTTGGAGAGATAAAGATGGAGATAGGGAGAGAGGGAGCCAAAGAGAGAGAAAGAGAGAAAGAAAGAGTGAGAGAACGAAAGAGAGGCCTTCACAACAAATGTGCTTGGTGAGGAACCTTGAGGACACCAGAAATGTGTGTGTGTGTGTGTGTGTGTGTGGTGTGTGTTAAACATTGACTGTTTAAAAGGAATGGCATGGGAGAAAAGGAGCTAACAGAGAGAGAAATGGATGACTAGAGGACTAGAAGATCAGGCTGGAAATGAGTCAGAGACGGAGAGGAGCAGGTGCACAACACACACACACACACACAGAAAGATGAGAGTGCGCACACACACACAAACATACACACAGGAGGCTAAGCTCTCATTAGAGCCCTGAGGGGGTGTGTTTTTCCACTTCTGCAGTAACCCAGAGAAACAGCTAAATAATAATAATAAAAAAATCCACAAATCCTCCATGGATCCATCCTGCATCCATGAAACCGTGCAGATAATATACCACTGCTTCACAGAAAGATAACATCTTCTGCTTCCATATTCTTTTCCTTCTTTCTTTTTCTGACACATTTTCTGATTCATTCTTCCACCACCCCACTTTCAACTTCTTGAACATGTCCCTTTCTACGCCTTCCTGGCCCTCTGCTCCCCCCTCCCTCCCTCTTTTCCTCCATTTCTCTCTCTTTCTCACTCTCTCTCTTTCCTTATGCCACCCCTTCTCTTCTGCTCCCTTTCTTCTTTCTTGATTTCTTACAGTAACCCCCTCCCCCTGCTCTCTCAGCGTCTGGAGTAGAGCCCACTTGTATTCCCCTCATCAGCGCTGGCTAATGGTGGACGTGAGGCCGTCCACGCTGCTTTGTTCTGAGCAAGGCGAGCTGGACGGCTCTGGACAGGCATCAGAGGAAAAGCCTTCTCTCGGCCCCCCCCAACAAACCAGACGTGTCCGGAGGGGCTTAGTCCAACTTTCATGCCCCAGCACTCCATCATTCTCTCTCTCTCTCTCTCTCTCTCTCTCTCTCTCTCTCACAGGGTGAGAGGGGGATCTGAGGATAGCCATGTCAGAAGGACGCTTCTCATTCATCAGTTCAATTTACTGTAAGGCCTTGGTCAGCAGGCTTAGCACAAGTCGTGGAGCTGAGAGACAGGAGAGAGAGAGGGGGATGGAGAGAGAGAGAAAGAGGGAGAGGGAGGGAGGGAGGGAGGGAAGGGAGAAGAAGACTAAAAAGCCCCCTTGAGTTTAATGCTGAAAGACAAGCGGACCCTCCTCCTTCCTCTTAAATCACAGCGTGACCTTTTTTTCACTTCTTCACTCGTTCCTCTTTCCTCTCATCCATCCATCACTGCTGTGGTCCCTCGGTGTGTCACCTTCACCCTTTACTTCTCTCGCTCCGCCCATCCCCCAAGCGCGCGCACACACACACACACACACACACACACACACACACACACACACTCACTCTCGTCTTTTTCACACTCTACTGACTCCACTTGCACTCTGTGACCTTGAACATCACACTATCTCCAGTGGCTGTCCGCTGAGGGATGGTGCTGAACTTTAGAGCAGAGGGGGCTCACTTCTCATCACCTTTCCAGCCTACAAACATCACTCGGAATGGGATACACTTGGTTTGTCTGACCGATAAAAACACACGTCAGTATAGGAAACACAATGGGAGACTTTTACCGGATATGACCAACAACAAGCTAAAACAACAGTCAGATATTATGTTCACCCTTAAAATATTACATTTCCATATATGATTATAGTAGCCACAACTACTCTGTAAACATGAACAGAAATGGGCATTATTAGGCATCCTGCGGACCCTACTCTAGAGGGAAATTAATGTAAACATCACCACAGACTTGATACAGGATAAAGCATTTGCAAAAGTAGGCTATTTGAATACAGCTATTTTTCCACTGCAAACCCCAGTGTCCATCCACTCATAAGCCCTGATGACTGACTCCCCCACAGCACACCCAACATCAGTCGACTCTCTCTACTCTTGTGGATTTTATATCAAGGGCGACATGGAGCACTAGTATCAATCCAGAATCAAAGTGCTGATCTTGGGGAAAAGAGACAGAGAGAGAGACAGAGAGAGAGAGAGAGAGAGAGAGAGAGAGAGAGAGAGAGAGAGAGAGAGAGAGAGAGAGAGAGAGAGAGACCAATCAGCAGTGAGGACAGTGAGTTTGCCTTCATGACAGAAGCCAGCCTGTGCCTGATCCCTGAATGGCGTCCATCAGGGAGGGAGTCCTCCATGCCCCTGAGAGTGAGCTCTTCTGTTGTGCTTTTCTTTTCATAAGTGGAAGCACAGCTCTCCAACACAGCAGCTTTTTTTTCCCCTCAAACCACTTTCTGTGTCCCCCAGACGCCTTGCGCTCTCGCGCTCTCTCGCTCTCTCTCTCGCTCACTCACTCACTAATAATGCCCCTCTGCTCTTCTCTCACAATAAGATTGGAGGTGACAGCTGCAATTTCATCATTTCATTTCTCTCTTCCCACATTATCCCTCTCCTTTACTCACTCTCTTTCTGTATTTGTCATCTTCACAACGCCTCCCAGCATTCCATTTTTTGTCCCCATCACTTACACACACACACACACACACACAGACACATAAACACACATACTCACAAACATACAGACTCACTGTCATTGGAGTCATCCAACAAGTATAGAGCATGTCAGTGCACTCCACTGGTGTTGTTATAAGACACCCTGATGAGTGGTGGGAACATCTACACAAAGCACATAGCTCCAGATTTGATTATCAATCCCAAAAAGCATACGCCACAAACAATTCTTAAGATAAAGAGAAAATAAATTATTCAATAATGACATATGATCAAATCTGTCTAACTGACATAAAAATCTGAACACCGCCACACATGGGGGCCACACACACACACACAGACACACACACACACACACACACACTCTTACATTTGTGATAACCGGAGCTGTCAGAGCAAGCCAAAATTAAGAGTAAACATTGGGCTTACATGCTAACCATCAGGAACACCAAAATACAACCGCTTACTGATCTTTTTAAAGAACAACATGAAGAAAGGAAGAAAGAATGAAAGAAAGAACAAAATAAAGACAGAAAGAAAGGGCCCATTTATTCTATACCATTCCCTCAGGATCCACCCAGCTCAGCCAGCGTTGAGCTCAGCACCAGAGCCGTGTTTGCACACCACTCTGAAGAGGGGCTGAGTGCACATAAGGAAATGCTACTGGGGGAGTTGGAGAAGGTCAGCTAAGAAAAGCAGGTGGATTGAGCAGACCCTTGCATGACCGACAACGGGATAAAACAAACTCTAGAGCAGATAACACCAGCTGGCCGCTGCTCAACAGCACACACACACACACACACACACACACACACACACACACACACAATTTGGGGCTAACAGAATTCCCATCACTAAGCATTACCCGACAAAACTAGCATTTGCAAACTTAACAAGGCCAGGAAAGGCCGGTGGGGATACAGTTAAACTATCCGCCCAGGAAAAGACCCTGCAGACCTTTGGCTGTTGAGGAAAAATCAGTGTGGAGAGAGCTGGCTTGAGAGCCAGTTTTGGTGCACTCTCTGGCAATAGACTGAAATGAAGGGAGACGGGGGAGGAGAGGAAAGACAGAGATAAAGAGAGAAAGATAGAGCGAGAGAAGGAAGTGCTGGTGGGCTGAAGGCCTTCTGGCCTGAGTGGGTGAGTGAGTGTGCACCCCTGTTCTCTTACCCGCTAGCCAGCACAGGCGAGTGGCAGATCAGCTTCTGCGTTGGCTGTGTACAAGGGCCCTGAGGACACTGAGACGGGCCCACACACACACACACACACACACACACACACACACACACACACATACGTACGCACACATACACACGCACACATACACACGAACACACACACACAAGCAGCAGCTGGACATCCCTGGAGCTTTTGTGATGGTAATGATGGTAGGGGTCTGTTAAGGGCAATGAGTTCTATTCTTTTTCTTTCCTTTCCTGTCTCTCTCTCTTACTAATACACACACACACACAGGCA
Organism: Alosa sapidissima; assembly: GCF_018492685.1. Lineage (NCBI taxonomy): Eukaryota > Metazoa > Chordata > Actinopteri > Clupeiformes > Clupeidae > Alosa > Alosa sapidissima. The sequence continues at coordinate 20,580,147 of NC_055967.1, forward strand.
CACACGCGCACACACACGCACACACACGCAAAACACTTAGGGCTTCTTAGCATCACTGGACATCACTGGACTGGGACGTAACAATCACCTCCATCACCTTGGAGTTGTCTGTGCGGAGAGGCTGAGAGAGTCAAAGACAGACAGGCGGGAGGGTGGGGGGCAAACAAATACACCAAAGAGACACAGATGAAGAGAGAAAGATGAACAAATAAATAAAAAAATGAGAAAGAGGGAGGGAGGCAGAGTGTGTGTATTACGGTGCAAATATGTAAAAAGTTAAGGGAGTGGGATGTGACAGGGACCCGCAACACTGGGTCAATTTGTTTCTCATGTGGTCATGCCCCCACAGCTCCATCACTGTCTCCAATGTGTGAGTTGGTGTATTGCACAGAAGGAGAGAGTAGAGTGTATGTGTATTTCAACGGTATCACGGTGTAATGTCACTGTGTGAGTTGGTGTATTGCAAGTAGGTGTGCAGTGGCAGCAGTGCTGGATTCTTAGCCCCCTCACCTGTAGCTCGCGCACCACCCTCTTGATGAGGTAGTTGCCCAGCTCCACGCCCTGCAGGCCAGGCTGGGTGGAGGAGATGGAGTAGAAGATGGCGGCATGGATCTTACTCGCGTCCTCCTCAGCATCCACCGTGGCCAAATCTCGCACTATAGACTAAGGAAGAGGAGGAAGAGGGGGAGGTAGAGGAGGAGAAGAGTGTAACAATCTGCTTGTGAGTTTTAGATTGTTAACAAAATATCACGGGATTCATGGACTGAGTTACAACTAATGAATTTGCTTCTTTTAAATTAATTCAGGAAGACACAGGGATTGCAATAGATCTTAAGGTGACATATATTTCCCAGACACACGATATCACATATACACCAACAAACAGTATTAATCGCACAACATCTAGCAAATTGTGCTGCCGGTTTAAATGTCTATGCGCGCAGGCCACGCGCCTTCGCCAGCACGGTCTCAAAGTCTCTCAAACTCCACAGCAAAGCACACGACACAAACGAAACAGTCTTGATAATCCAAGGAAAAAGGGAAACAAAGTAATCCACAACGTTGGCGCCCAAAAGGAAAAAGTAGAAAATTAACCCCAGCGATAGAAAACAAAAAAAAGGATCCTTCTCACCGGTATCGGATGTTTTTATCCACCACGAAGGCGGTTGGATTCTCTTTGAACAGACCCGGGTCGTAAGTAAGGAAGCAATGTCCGATAAACTTTCTTCCGTGTAAGCTTAATTGTAACAGGTCTCTCGTAGGCTCCCTGCGTAAATTTCAAGCTCCTGGTTAGCGCACTTCCTCGGATTTTATTCTCTTCAAATTGGCGCGTCATTCTCCTGACAAAACATTCCTAGTCAGCTGACGGGGTTTGACAGGTCGTCCTCGTCAGCTGATCTAGCCCAACCACATAAACAAAGTCACGTTGATCAGTTTAAATGACCGTGGTGCGCTACAGAGATCCAGGTAATGCATAAGAATTGTCCTTTTAAGCTAGTAGACATTTCATAATTCCCATGCATACAAAATAAATATAATCATAAACTTATGTGGTGATGCCACAAGAGGAGCGGGAAAAAGGAAGGAAGGAGGAAGAGAAAGCAGAAAGGAGGAAGGACAGAATCAAAAAAAACTTTCTACAACTGATTGGAAATGGAAATGGAAGCAGAAATCATTCACAGTCTTGTCCTAGAGGACATGGCAATTGGCACTGGGTACACTGCGCTGAAATCCTCAGCAGCTTGAGGCGTCTTCCTTGCAGGCAGCTGAACACATCCTCCACACGGAATAACAACTCTCAAAGGGGATTTCTTTTCATGTGCTTACATGTCTTGGCAATGCTGTGAGCCACAAAAAAAGTCCTTAGCACCTAATGATAGTAAAGTGGCGCAGCAGGGCTTGTATACTTGCAGTACACTGCCCCCCCCCCCCCCTCCCCTACATACACAGCACATTATTTCATCAGGAAGCTTCTCCAACACACATCCCCAACATACTTACAGCACACTGTTGCCCCCCCCCCCCCCCCCGCCCACACACACACATCTTCATCACTCACATACATCATACATACAGTACTCTGCTTGCAATAGTAAGTCCCTTCACCATACTTGCAGTACACTGCCCCCCCCCCCCCCTCTCCAACACACATATTGCACACTGCCCTCTCCCCACATACACAGCACACTATCACATCTCCCCTGTCATCCCCCAACACACACACCAAGACCCCTGGCAGTTGGGTTAGCCCCTTGAGCCGTGGTTCTGCCCAAGGTTTCTTCCTTGGTAAGGGAGTTTTTCCTTGCCCCTGTTGCTCTTGGGTGCTCCTTGTTGGTGCTCCTTGTTGGTGCTCCTTGTTGGTGCCCCCTCCCCCTCCCCCCCCAATTCCAATCCTCCCTCACCTTTCTTATGCAGCCCTTGCCACTTAATCTACTAAACCCCTCTTCTACTGCACTTTTTACCCCCCCCCCCCCCCCCCCACTTTGCACAAATAGGCTGACACCAGACATAATTTCACTGCATTTCTTACTTCCAGTAACTATATGCATGTGACAATAAACTTCCTTGTATCCTTGTACTGCAATACAACATTTTGTATTCTGTAAGTCCACTCAAAAGGAAGTAGTCTAATATTGCATAATAGTTCAAGTTTCTCTCACCGCTAACTTAAGTAGTCTTGGTAAGTTCGAGAACGAATTTTGAACACAGACACTTAAATAAAGTAAATGGATGGGGAGGAATGGTGAGAGGATGAGCAGAGAAAGGGAAAAGGTGCCAGGATGGGTTTTTTTCGAAACATTTTCTAATGGCCCTGATACAGACCAGAAGTGGTTGGAAAACATTTTGGCCGATTTATATATATGTATATATAGATTATATAGATTCAGCCATTATAGTCTTAATTATGTGTTCTTCCATGCGGTCGCTATCTGGAGGGTCTGGTCTCCTGCCCTGGTTCGATACCTGGATGTTGTTGGAGATCTCCTCCGTGAGGGCCACGTGCAGCACCACCAGAGGCTCCCCGGGCATGGAGGCGTGGGTGAAGGCGTAGCAGCGGCGGTAAGGCCCTACCCTGCGCTGAATGTCCATCCAGTTACGCACCGGATGCACGGCCTCATACCTTCAGCATACAAAACACACACACACACACATTAGAGTTTGTTTTTCATGTATAAAGGTGTAAGAAAGGATGCAAGTTGGATCTTGGCTGAGAGTGTGATGTTCATGTAAGAGAGGACAACACTGTGTAGTGTGTCTCACACCTGAAGACAAAAGCTACTAGCAGATTTCGGGTTTTCAATTTCCTTAACAGCATATTTGTCTCCAATGCATGAGGTTGCTGGTTTGGCCCTCATGCTTCATATAGTACACACGTGTTTGAGTGCAAGTTGCTACTTTTCCTGCTGCATGTCTACCACATGTATGATGAGTCTGATAGTGGTGTGTGTGTGTGTGTGTGTGTGTGTGTGTGTGTGTGTGTGTGTGTGTGTGTGTGTGTGTGTTAGAGTGACCCCTCACTGGCTGATCTTCTGCAGGAGCGCACACGGTGACTGCCACGTGATCCTCTCCAGCTTCAGGAGTCCGACGGAGAACCACTCTGACAGAAGCCCCTTCAGTGCGCCATTCAAGTCCTGCAGGGGGCGACACCCACACAAGAGACATCAAGAACAAACAAACCAAATAACACACGCTATGTTCTTTCAGCAGCAGCAACTACAACAAATGCAGAACCAAAAGAATGACTGAAAGGCACATAAAACAGCACAGGATAAAACACTTCAATTGGTGGCCAGCCCACAAGCACAGCTTTTATCTTATTAGAGAATGTGCCACTTCATTTAATAATTTCAGACCTAAAGCAGGACTAAGGGAAGGTAAACAGTCCTCTTAAGGAGGACGGATTATTTATAGGCGAGTGTTTGGGCAAGGCTTTATTTGTCCATTTATTTATTTATTTACACTCCCACCAAATATTGCGCTCTCTGCTATCGGTGAGTGGCATTTTAATGCCTTATAAGCCTCTTATTGCTTTCCAGTTCCTTGCCGTTTTGTGTAGGTGTTTTGTCGGCATTTCTGGATGCAGGTGTGTAGTTGGGCTCCTCTGAGTGGTGTGTGTGTGTGTGTGTGTGTGTGTGTGTGTGTGCTCTTTTTGATGTGGAGTGTGTGCAATTATGTCTGATCTCTGTACAACAGGTAAGCGCCTGCTCTCATGTGTGAATGTGTGCTTGCTTCTAGGTGTGTGCGGTGCGCACACATATGCATATGTCTGTGTGTGTGTGTGTTTATTTGCTAGCTGATTTAATCAGTGCTGAGGCAGAGCGTCCTCCTCCACCTGAACGCTGTAGACTACAGCAATAAGCGCAGTGCCATTTCAAAAACACATCGCACCACCCAGCCTGACACACACTGCCCTCATAAACACAGAGCGCCCAGACCAAACAAACAAGCGAGGCAGACGTGCTCTCGCTTTGGAAAACAAGCTATATAACATACACCATACACACACATACTAAAAATAAACACACACACACACACACACTCACACTCACACTCACACACACAGAGGAAGTTTGTTCCAGTGCTCCTTTCCTTCTTTTTTGTGGAGCTGTTAAACTAGCTTGCCTCACCCAGCAAGGACACGTCGACCTGTCGTCAAGAGCCCAACTCAACTCCAAATCCCCCACGGCTGGCTCTCAGCCAAGCCCAGCCCAGCACAACAAAACACAACATGGCCCAGCCCCGCACAACACAACACAATACGCCCCAGCCCCACACAACACAACACGGCCCGGCCCAGTCCAGCCCAGCGCTGGGTCTTCTGGTTCCCCTGCTCCCCTTGACAGGCAGCTCCTGCATCCAGCCCCACTCTCCTGACAGGCCCCCCTCTTACTAACACCATGTACCTGTGAGCCCGGCCATAAATCATTTCCCCACCGCTGGAACCGATTAATCCCCTGTAATTCACCTAATGTAACGCTGATGCATTGCTACGACTGGATCCCACGCCTCGTGTTAAACTTCAGGGCAACTGACAGCACTTAAAAATTCTGCGCCCGTACACATTTTTTTCTCTCTCTCTCCTCTCCTCCTGCTGTTTGCTTATACGGCTGAATTTCTTGCCGGGATGGCGCGGACGTAAGGTACCATCACCTCAGGGCGAAGCGGGAGAAAATATATATATATATATATATATATATATATACACAGAAAAACTGCTCTGCTTTCAAATTTGTTTTAAAATGTTGAGTCTGTGAGAGTTAGTGTGAGATGAGAGTCTCTGTGAATTTATGTGAATGTGTCCGTGTGTGTGTGTGTGTGTGTGCCTGTGTGTGCGTGTGTGTGTTGAAACACATGATGAAACAGCAAGGAGCAGAAGAACAGAAGAATATGTATGTGTGTGCTCCTCTGTGCTAAGGAGGTGAATAATGACTCGCAGCAGATAAATCAACACCGAAGGCTTGCCAGTGATGATGACGAGCAAACACCAAAGCCCTGGCCAACACCGAGCGAATGGAACCCCTCCGCCAGATAACGCACCGTGTCCACACATAAAAGCCTCTGGGCCAGAGGCACCTCGCTCGGTGGCGCTCACGCACGTAGCAAAGGAACGAGGGCGGCCGCTGCCGTTTCAGCTCTCACGGCTGATCAAAAGCTTTGAGACGCAGGCGTTGGGGTCGTCTCTGAGCTGAGAGGTTTGGGGCTGGGGTAGGTGATCAACATGTGAAAGAATCAAAGGGCCGGTAGATTAAAGTGTAACAGGCAACCCCCTTTGAGCCTTGGGCATGGGTAGGAGGAGAATAAAAAGATTTGAAAATTAAATAAAAATCACATATTCATTTTCTCCCTCTAGGAATGCATTTCAGGGAAGGACATTTCATCACCTGACAATCGGTCATGCTACTTACAACACTGCCCTACAGAGAAGAGGCCCATTTACCTTTAGGCTAATTAAAAACAATTAAAACTCCCTCACAAGCTAGCATATTTTTTTCCCTGAGCGCCGCTGTAGCAGGCAGCTCACTGCTCCGAGTTAGTGTGTGCTTCACCTCACTGTGTGTTCACCGTGTGCTGTGTGTGTTTCACTAATTCACGGATTGGGATAAATGCAGAGGCCAAATTTCCCTCACGGGATACTTATACTTACTTACTTATCAGGTTCATAATGGCCTACTACATCATGGTAATTCCTATGCTCCACCTACAGCTTAAACTTTGCTAAAACACTGAGTGTATGAAGAAAGGGTCTGAACTGTCAGGAATCATCAGGGTGCACTCTTTCAGACACAAGCAGATTTTCAAGCCAAAGACTCTGGGAACAGTTGATGTGTTAAAGAGCTTAAGCATCCCCTCAGATCCACTACAAGAGGAAAAACGACACAAAAATGCAGTAGAGTGAAGAAAAGCTAAATGGAAAGAAGAACAAATCGATCCACAAACTAAAGGATCAATATGACGGTGAAGCGCGAACTGACAGGCTGGCATGCATTTATTTCAGCCTTGAACGAAGCAGATGGGCCTTACCCTCCGTATTTTTTCAGTAGCCACTCACAGTCGTACTATCACACTACAGTCGCATTACCCCTTTTCCTTTCAATATATGTGTGTCACTTCCCATCATATCATTCACAATTCCTTTTTTAAATTAGGCCTTTTCACACCGATTCTCCTGTTGCTGACTACGAGGATATGGTGTGTGTCTGAGGTGTGAAGTTTGCAGCACTGAGTACCGTCATCTCAGATATGCAAAACCGTTTCATATATGCAATATTTAGAACATGCTGTGGCTCCCTCTACCTTACATCTATTAGAAAACTGACGCCAGAACAGATTTCTAACAGAGAAAAAAATGATGTTGATATAGATTTGGCCTTGTACTAATTTACTTTTAGAGGACACTAGTTCAGACTGCTCTCTATGACAATGAGCCGATGTCCCATCTCTTTGCCCTCTCTGTCCTAAACTGACTAAATGCACAGTGAATTCACATAATTAGCAGACAGTTCTTGGTAACTCTGATACTCTGTACACAATCGTTATCCCTCCACTATGTTCAACTGCAGTATGTTTACGAACACTGTATTATGTGTACGAAGGCAAGAGCATCTATATCTTTAATGGTTCCTGATTGGTTATACCAGTGCTGATATATTTAGTAACTAATTACAGAGCTGAGAGTACAGACGGGATTTAGCTCACAGCATCTACTTCAATATCAGCTATGGGGAATGTTATGTCAGACAGGACAGCTGAAAATCTACAGAAATATTGTATTGTATATATAAGTATTGTTTAAACTTACATAACTTAAGATTCTGTGATTTCTGTGATTTGTAAACTGAAAGATTTAACTTGAAAAAGAACAGCAACTAGTGAGAGACAGCCCTTGTACTACAAATCAAGCCTACTTCAATGTCCACATACACATTAATGCATACCTGTGGTATATGAGTGTAAACAGATATACTCAGATTTTTTCCAGACAGCTTATTTATAAAGATAAATAAAATATTTGAATGTCTTAAAACTAGGGCTGTCAAAATAACTGATTAATTTATTTGAGAAAAAATAACTGATTAAAAAAAATAACGCAGATTAATCGATTCTGTATGACCTTTGACCCCGAGCTGTTGTAGTCAGTAACCATTAGACTGTAAAATGAAGGAGAGAGAAGAAAATGTGCTGCCTATCTCAGTGGTTTTCAAAGTGGGGGCCGGGGCCCCCTGGGGGGCCGCAAGGGGGTGCCAGGGGGGCCTCAGCAAGTTGGAAAGAAAAATAAAAGCAACAAATAAATACATTTTAAAAAATGTAAATATACCCATTACTATGAGGGTTGTTATACAATGCCATTATAATAATTTGTCGCATATCTGAACATTATTTTCCATGATAATGACTGGGAATAATAGTAGAGTGATAGCTCTTATATAGCAGAAAGCCCCAAATGTAATTTTACACACTGTATGCTCCATCACAAAGTGCTTGTGGCTAAAATAATTATTAGGATTAGCTTAATGTATTTTTAAATTTGCCGTAGTATTGTCGATAGGTTTAATAGCACATCAAGGGGTCCTTGGCCAGAACCTAGTGGTATTTGGGGGGCCTTGTTGTGGAATAATAAAAGAGTTTTTGAACTTTAATGTCACTAATGCTGATTATTCAATGATTGATTTGAATTTAAATATTTAAAATACTTTCACAGCAAAAATCATATATGCGATTAATTTAGATTAATTAATCACAGAGCATGTAATTAATTAGATTTTTTTTTTTTAATCGATTGACAGCCCTACTTAAAACATATAGGCCTAGTCTATCTAGGCTTTCAAAATCATGTGGGCTACTGCGAGTCATTCCATGCACTGCAAAATGCACATCCTCATTGCATAGCCTGACTCCTATTTCAAACCATACCCAATTATGGCAAAATTGAATATAGAAAATGTAATCTATCTAGTCACACCAAACTCAATAAAGCAAATAGAAATGCAATGCCCCAGGCACTCTGTACTGACGAGATATTAGGTCTGAGGGGCATGGGGGCGACAGGTGCCCAAATACGTGCTCTCCGAGGGGGATGAACGGAGATATTATATGGGGGAAAAGAGCTGGAGCAGCAGGATGTAAACTAATAGATTCCTCCTCCATGTCGCTACTAATCTATAAAGAGGCCAAAAAATAACTGCAGGCGGAGAACCTGGGGGAAATACAGTATGTGACGCTGAGCAAGCGCCTCTTAATTGATGACCAATTAGATTTTCAGACTAAAGCAATACCTGCGCCCATGCCTCTGCCACTCTATTACTGCAGTGTTCTAAACCAACACCACCAGAGATGGTGCAGAACTTCAGCAGTGCTCTAAAGCCATGTGGACCAAATAAATACATGCCTTAATAAACACCATACAGTCAGGACTGTTAGCAAATGTTGCACATTTACAGTGATCTGGCATATGGGAGCGAACAAAACTACCTCTGCAATATCTTAATCAAAAAAAGCCCTCAATGAATGTGTTATTTGTCAATACAGTGAACAGAGGAAAATGAATAGAACTTAACAAATAGCATAAGCTACATGGATAAGAGACATCTTTTATATCAATTGAAACTATAAAAAGACCAGTGTCTCTGTGAGGTCACACACAGTGAGAAGTAGGCCAAAGGTTGTTGTGTCTATTTTGAACAGCAGGGCTGCAATTTCAAATGCATCAGATATTAACTGTTTAAAAATTACTTGTACATTACAGGTCTCCATGTTTGTAATAGCCTCCCTTATGTACTCGAATCAGGGGAGCTGCACTCATATTTGTAATGCTGGTTGAGATTAATTACTTATTAAACTATTTCCAGTGTTGGTTTAGTCTTATTACAAAACGCGAAAGCCATCAAATATGACTATCGAGGGCCACCGTACAGCAATGAACATAACACTATTTACCCTCAAATGTGGACTGTCGCTAGCTTTGGACGATGTTATTTGGATCACATCTGCTCGGAAGTCGACTAAAAACTTCACCCCACCCCCGATCCTACTTATGTGACTTAGTAATTGTCGGTACCGGGGAGTCAGACTGTAACGTAACCGGTCCTCCACTTGTAGTATAGTTGCTACGTCCCTTAGCTGCGTCTCAAGCAGTTTCGCTGCCAGCTCTGAAACGCTTTTGTGGTCCACTCCATATTCTTCTGACAGTCTTTCCAAAAACTCTACTCTCTGTTCCGTCTCTAAACTTCGGTAGAAATTCATAAATTCCACAGAATGTGATTCCGGGGGTGGTGGGAACTTGTCTCTGGTCTCATATGAGGGTAAAGGTGCAACAGTCTTTCGCAGTATTTCGTCCATATTTCTGACGAGGCCGTGGGATATGGTGGAAAACCATAGACGTGATGTTTGACAGTTCCCAACTGCGAATTTACAAACTAATTCTGATAATGCTCGATGTCGCCAGACGCTGTTACAGCTGCGAAGTGGTCTTACTAAATACAGGGATATCATCGCACACTTCGAAAGTCTACTTCTACACAAAAATAAACCTGTCACTTGCGTGTGCGCGGCCACAGACATTAACACGAGTTATGAGCATTCGTTTCCGGTACATTCTTAAAGTGGCAGCAGCTTAATATCTAACTAATACGTAATAAACCCTAGAGAACATATGCTATATTTGTATTCATTTATGTATGTACCTTACGCTACATGCAGTAGTTAGGAAGAGACCAATATATAGAAGACTACTAATCCATCTTTACCCAACCACCATAGACCATCATACCCTATTCTTGGATTGATGCTATTTGACCTTTGCCTCAGATCGCTGATACAGGATAATGTTACATGACTAGTTGACATTTTAAACACACACACACAGGGTCAAATAGTTCATAAAGGAATACATCTAAAACATTTATACTCTTAATTCGTGTCTGATCATTTTATAATAATGATCAGTAATGTTACAAATTACAAACAATACTGAACATTCATTGAAATGCCAACATGTCATGCAGGTCATGATTAAGTAGGCTAATGCAAAATGCATGTGTAAATCATTGAATATATGTGGATAGTAAACACATTTACACATATTTTAGATAGATAGATTGATAGATACAATTCACATAGGCTACCTCTTGGGTGTAGAAATGATCAAAGGCACTTAATTTGATATGCAACTAATTTTATTCCTTATTGACACTGCCAGTGGTGTGCAGACTTCTTGAAAAACTTCTTGTTTTCTTTTTCTTGAAAGAAAACAAAAACGGCACTTATGTCACAACATGGGGTCCCAACCTCACCCAGAAGGTTATGATATGTCAAGCATGAGCCTGAAATGAGGGCCCACTTCAGAAAGATGGCAACTCAGCTAAGCTAGGGGGGTCCCCATGATGAATTCTGGCGGGTTTTGTGGAAAGAAATGGACAGATTGAGATTTACAAATATGACATAACCATCAACATATTTAAGGCATCTTGCTATGAAAAAAAAATATTCCAATTAAGCATGATTATCACATCAGGAACAGTGTTATTTGACTGAGGGACCTCATTCAGATATCAGGGGTGAATAACATAGCCCATGTGATTGAAGGGACCCTATAGTATAAGTATATACTCTTTTGATCCCGTGAGGGAAATTTGGACTCTGCATTTAATCCCTGAATTAGTGAAACACACTCAGCACACAGTGAGGTGAAGCACACACTAATCCCAACGCAGTGAGCTGCCTGCTACAGCGGCGCTCTGGGAGCAGTGAGGGGTTAGGAGCTGCAACCCTCCGGTTACAAGTCCGACGTGCTAACCAGTAGGCCACAGCTGCCCCCATATCACACAACCCATGTTAGAGACCGGTATAGTCCTCCTACATTATTATTTAGACAGATCATCATGGTCTCACTTTCTTTCCCGTTGTGAGATAGGGGTGAGGGTCTGCAGTGACATGCTTGTGTTATTATTATATGTAACACCGAATGCCCTGGCCTAAAGTGGCAATTGAAAATGAAAATATGAACAGTGCAGATGATAACATCAAAATGTCAGCAATATATTAGCCTAACTGATCCTTGCAGAAATACAGAAGTATTTGGTGGCAACCTAGACTCACTTCATGGCACTGACTTTGGGAAAACTTTCCCTAGAGGGCATGGTAAGGAAGACTGTAGGTCACTACACCTAATTTCACTGGGATTTGTTTCTTTCCATTGCAAGGGCACATAGTGCCGCAGTGCTCTCTAAGAGGGCACTTAATTATTTTTTCCATCAGAAAGGCACCTGTAGGGAACCTCAAGTTTATCCCATTGTAAGGGCACCTACCACATATTTTCCATGGCAGGGACATTATAGAAAACATCCCTAAATTGATGCAAGTAGGGACGCCCTTTACTTCACTGCATCATATTTTATCCACTACAGGAGCACCTATGTTGGCACTTCTTTCAAGTAGTACAAATTATAGGGTTGCATTCCACTGCATCCTGTATTGGAAATGACACCCTTTGGAACATTGTCGTGTAGGGGCGAGAGCACTCCACTGATGTCCACTGTTCTGATCAGTGGGGCACTCCACAATGGCACCTTTTTTCCAATGGAAGGGTACACATACGGAATGGCAGGCCATTTTATGGGGCACCTAGGGTGTTGCATTACGTTTACAACACCAGTGGGCACTGGTCTTTACACAAATAAATGAATCACTCAACAATTTGTCTTGAAGCTACCAGGACTAATCATTTGTCAAAAACGGACCGAATCTAGCCTTGGAATACCCATACGAACATGGCAAATTTGCTCTGCAGGTCCTTCTGGCCAATATCCCTAAAACATGCCACGCAAATACAATTACTAATCGGAATTTATTTGGAATTGAGTAAACAACTGCATTTAAAACCGACGTTTACGATATTGCTACAATTCTGAAACGATTTGGTAAGAGTTTAATGCACCAATTTAAGTTTAATTTCAGTGCTAGTTACGCCCCCTGGAAGTCTTTTTTTTTTTCAGACCCACTCAATTACATGAGAAGGTCTGTGTGCTAACCAGGCTAGTCCGAATCAGCCATCACTTATGAAAACACACCTTTTGGTTCCACTTCTGACTCTCTGATTGAATGACCTTGTGAGCAGCCTAAATCCCATGCACATATCAGGAGTTCACAAAAAACCGCTGTGTCGCATTGCTGTTTTTCTCGCACTCAAGCTGTTCTTATGCTGATATAACGTTACAAAATCACACATCATAATGTTGATTTAACTAATAACGTTAGGGATTGTGCTAGCTTGGAACGTTAGCTAGTTTTTCTAGCTGAATTCAAGAACAGTGTGCAGGAACCATCAGAGCTGTGCAAGAACACGTGGAATCACCGAATTAAAAAGGTGAGTGATGACACTTTCACGAAGTTAAAAATAGACAGCTTTGTGTTGGAATAATTTTGTGAAAATATTCTATTAGTTTTTAAACTAAAGATGTTAACTACTTCGTTTTACAACGAGAAGCGTACTGCATGTAATGCTACCTTGTAACTTGTAGTTAAATTAACGTTAATGTTCGTTACCTGCATGCCACATAGCAGCTATTCTGTCCTGCATTCTCATTATGAAAGTAGAAAATTATAATTTTACATAGTATTAGTGTGTCCATAGCCACATTACGTGTTCGAACTATCATATCCCTCTGTAAAGTTAGTCGTGTTAACATAGGCTAACATTACCATTTGAATGAAGTATAGCAGTTAGCAACTTAACTCACTTGCCCAACCTTGTTCAAACTACAAACTGCCGTTACACATGAAAAGGGGACTTTTCTCAACTCAAATTTAACCCTGATTTTCACCTCACTTGCCTAGAAATGACACAGTTGACTTCGGAGAACAAAGAAGTGATGGTGAAAAATGAGAAGATAGAAGAGACAAGTGAGATTACCACTGGGTAAGAATAGTTATATTTTAAATTCGGGAATGTCCTGGGTGCATAGAAGCAATAGCCTATCTATAATCAATTCATGTAATGTGACAGCTGGTTTCTCATCTGGCAGGCAAGGACTAGACAGAACTGTAGAAATGTCTTGCCATAAATGCCAAGTTCAATGAAAACATTTGTTGAATAAATAATTCCACTGCTTCTACTGCTGCTACTACTAGCCTGCAAATAAACAATTTGTGACTTGACTTCCATTCAACATCATGTCCAGTAGGCCTAACACTTTGAACTCTTTCTGTATAGATTTTGTGTTTGGCATTGGCAACAAATCCTCTGATCAAAGAAATAAATAAAGACCTCCCCTCCCTCCCTTTCCCAAAGGGAGCAAAATCCTCAATAACAGGCAACAGCTGCACATTATCATACACCATACTCCAGCTGTGTTATGGTTCTCCCTGCCCCCTCCCCGTCTCCCCCGCGGCTAGCACGTCCAAACAAGCAGTCTGCACCAGCAATCATAAATCTGCCTGTGGAGTGGGTGGGCTCGGCTCGTGCATCCATCACCCACAGTTGCGTACTTCATCCACTGGGTGAATAGATTAATTTGCGGTGATATGGGAAGCGTGTCTAGCTGGCGTGTGTGTGTGTGCATGCGTGTCCCCAGCTCTGTTAATTAATCAGAGGAGAGCAAGAGGGAGAGAGGAGGAGGAAGAGGAAGAGACACCTGTGTGGCAGGCGGTGCTGACAGCAGCCTCCTGTGACGAGCCCTGATGCTGTTCTGTCATACGCCACGCTCTCCTGAGCTAAGCTGGGGAAGGGGGTGGATGGGCGGCTGGGGTGGGTTATGTGTGAGGGACATGGAAGATGAGACATGCCTAACAGCTTATCCCCTGGTGTTTTTGTTTGTCATATGCTCTCTCCTGTGTGTGTGTGTGTGTGTGTACACATGTCTCTCCTCCTGTCTCTTCCCCCTTTCTCCCACCCACCTACACTCCTTCACTAACACCTTATTCACCTTCTCCATTCCCCCCCCCCAACCCTTTGTAAAAGTGTGAAGCCCAAGAAGGCCCGAAGCAAAGCTACAGGGAAAACCCAAAATGGAAGCAAGGCCAAGGCCCAGAAGAAGGTAAAATAATCCTGTGATGTGTACATCTCCTCTTCTCCAGCAGTCTTCCAAGCGAGCCTTTGCAGCTGTACTCTCCCAGTGGTTCTTAGCCAGTTTGGATGGCAGATCTGCAGTGCTTTCCATTGAAGCAATTTAAAACACATAAAGTTCAGCTCTCTGCTGTAGTTCCCTTTTTATTTTGGATCATTGGAACATTTCTTCAATACTCTACTGCTGCGTATATCAGCACAAGTGTTACGTTAGTACTACTAACTAGTAGTATATCACATAAGCCTGTCCTTGCATAAAAGAGCCCTGACCAGTGAGATATTTCTGTCTGGAATGTGACCGCATCTTGGCAGGCATGTTGGGACACATGTTCCCATACAGTCTCAGCAATGGCATTTACAACAGTGACATTGGGCTTCCTGAAAAGTGACCTGAGGGTGGGAGTAGGGGGTCCCTCCAAGTGGGTCAGGTTCTCCCTTGCTCCTCTCTGAAATAGGTTCCTAATTCCCAGCAGGCCTTTGTGCTGTCCAGAGAACTGAGATTCTCCAGGAGCTAAGTAAGGGATAATGTATTGTCCGTGGCCGGTAATTATCAGAAAATAAGTCCCGACAGGGAGAACAGAACCCCGACGCGCAGCGGAGAGGTTTTGCTTCGACCTGAAGGGACTTATTTTCTGATAATTACCAGCGGACAATATATTATCCCGCTTATTACACGGCTAGGTCTACTTGCCAAAACGAGAAAAAAAACCTAACACAATGAATCTTTAAAAATGATTTTGCTACCGTTTCGTGTCTTCCGCTGACAAAATAAATAGTTCGCCACACAGATAGAACTTGACAGTTTCAGATGTTGTGTGGCAACGTCTTACTAGCTTACTTTCCCTTTCAATGAAATTCCATTGCAATAAGCGAACGGAATTCTTGCGGAGGGATATGAAAGACGTTAATCAACCCGTTGCCATTGACAGCGGTGATTATATTCTTTGCCGGTGATTTATATAGATTTAACATAGGAACGTTAACATAGGAACGCTCCCCGAACGTTGGGAAGGCCCATTCATGTGAATGGAACTTTCTGCATCACTCTGAAAAGCCGTGTAATAAAATGTGATTATCGTGTTTTTGTTCCATCCTTATGGGGCAGCCGTGGCCCACTGGTTAGCACTCTGGACTTGTAACTGGAGGGTTGCCGGTTCGAGCCCCAACCAGTGGGCCGCAGCTGAAGTGCCCTTGAGCAAGGCACCTAACCCCTCACTGCTCCCCAAACGCCGCCATTGTAGCAGGCAGCTCACTGCGCCGGGATTAGTGTGTGCTTCACCTCACTGTGTGTTCACTGTGTGCTGTTTGTGTTTCACTAATTCACTGATTGGGTTAAATGCAGAGACCAAATTTCCCTCACGGGATCAAAAAAGTATATATACTTATACTTGTTCATGTTCAACCCCACTCTCTTAAGCTGTCTATAGAGTATAGGGGTGACCTTATAATGCCTGCTGTACAAAAGTTAAACTTGCGTGTCTGTGTGTGACTCCAACTGTTGTATTTACGAGTGTTGGCAGCAGTGACTTAAGCACAGACTGTAGGTAATAATAGAGTGTTGTGAAATGCAAGCAATCCAACTGAACTTAAAAACATGGCAACAAAGGGAATTTCAGATCAAAATCATGTATATGTATGTATGTATGCTTTTGAAGTCGTGTCCTTGTCAAGTGTTGAAATGTGAAACCTTTGTGTTTACACCGTACTCTTGTCAGATCAAGGGCCAGAGGAGTGAAGATCCTGACTCTGAAGTAGATTGCACTATGCGGTGAGTTGTCCGTTTATTGTGCGATGGGGCTATGGTGGGAATATACGACAGTAATGCCAAGGGGCAAGGCCAGCTAATTACAATGGCGGTGGTGTCAGTACTGGTGTCATATGAGCAGTGCAATATAGGTCTTAAAGTATTAGATCAGCACCTAGCTGCTGCTGCACGGAAATTAGTTTTAATCCATTTGCGTCCCAAATGGAATCCAATTTCTCTCTCTCTATATATTTTCTGCCCTCCCTCCTTCATTTCTATTTCTCTCTCTCTCTCTCTCCTGCCCTCCCTCCATCTATTTCTCTCTCTTTCCCTCCCTCCCCATCTCCATCCCTCCGGCTTGCTTTTCCCCTGCTAGTGGAGTTGATGGAAATCATTTCTGGTTCAGATGTCCAGAATCCTGGGTAGTACCTATTCTGATTTTCTTCCTAACATTGGCTCCCTTTCAGGAAATTAATTTCTTGCGTTATTAAGAGTGAGGGGGGGGGGGGGGGGGAGAGAGAGAGACTGTGTTTTGTGAGAAGTAATAAATGGAAATCTGTGCCGTAAGGAGATGGACAACATTGGGGATGCATACACACAGTCTCTCTCTCTCTCTCTCTCTCTCTCTCTCTCTCTGATATGAATTATTTTATCATAATATATTTTTCAGCCATATTGCCCAGCACTAACACACACATAAATACACAGGGAGATGAGGCCTTTAGTTGGTCTTATTGAATCTTTTTGTCGCTGCTGCTGTTTAGATATAATCAGCACATTGTGGATCTCCCACACCCCCTTTCTTTTATAGATATGGCATTAATGACATATGTTCTTCTCATACCCAAGCTTTGTGAAACATATTGACATTTTAAAGGAAAAGAAACCTTTCTCACACTAGTGTAAGGTTTTGGAAATGATAATGTAGTTTAATATAATGTGACGTGATAATGATTATGTCTAATGAGTTAATTGGCCTAATTTGTCCCTCTGCTTGTGCTACACTACAGGGAAATGGATGCTTACAGTTCTGCAATTATTATTGGGTGATTGCAGTAATTATTTAATTTTCATCTGCCTCTATTATAAAATATTGTGGAATCACTGCAATTATGTCAATTATTTTGGTCACTGAGCCCCTCTTTTGTCAGTTAAGTTGAAAAAACAGGGTGTCAGTCTCTGTAGAGGAGCTTTTGCCAATTCGCCCTGTGTCCGTGAAAAGATAGTCTCTCTCTCTTCCTGGTGCTTCATGTTTCGCAGGCTGACCGTGAAGGAGGAGCCAGACAATGCAGACTTTGTTACGGAGAAGAGAGGGAAGAAGAGGAAGAGGCTCAAAGAGGAGGAGGAGGAAGAGGAGGCTGGCGAAGGGCCCTCAAAGTCTCGCAAGTCGGATAAGAAATTGTAAGTGGTCTACAGTACTGTATGTCCCTGCATCTGTTGATGATGATAATGATGAGGGTTCTTTTATAGAAGCCCTAGAATGCTAGGGCACTGTGACATCACAGACAGAGTATGGATGGTGTCCCTCTCAAAGAAGTTGTCCAGAGCAGACCTGAGAGAAGTGAGCTTGGCTGAAGGCACCACTCTCTCTGTCAGCATGGCCAGGACTAACAATTACATGCATTGGGATGTAGAGCCAACATTGCCCTGCCCCTCTGTGTGCGTACAGGAAGAGACTTTCCTTCGGGCTGTAGAGAAAATGGCAACGAAGCCACTGTTAATATCAGGGGCTGGTTTGCACTTTTTTTTGGCTAGTTACCATACATGGATTAAGTTTAGATAGATAGATAGATAGATAGATAGACAGATTACTTTATTTAGTCCCAGACTACAAGCTTTTTTTTTTTTTTTTTAAATGGAGATTTTTGTTGGAGTTCTCTTTTAGCCCAGGAGAAGGACTAGACTTACTCCATGCACAGGAAAATGGCCCTGAATGTTTCTTGTTTCTTTTATTGATTTGTTTGTAATATTATGTGGTGATGTGTTCTCTAGAGTGAAGAAAAAGAAGAGAACCGAGGAGGATGGCGAGGCGGCTTCGGAGAAGAAGAGGAAGAGTGAGGGGAAGCTGAAGGTAAAGTTGGTCTCCCTGCTGCCTGTCCAGTTGAATGCTTGGCAGTAAATGCTTTGCCACTGGAGATGGTATCAGGGAAAGAAAGTGGTGCTCGACTCGACACACACATACACACACCACTGAAAACTCGCGGCACACACTTCTGCCACTCCTCAGAGATGATTTTGAACACCCCTCTCTTAAACAAATGCATCCTCTCATCCTCCCAGCCGTTTTGTATGAGGAAGTTAGATATCAGAGGAGACATCTGAATAACAGCAATTTGTGGCAGAAGGCTCTTCTCTTTAACCGAGAATGTTTAACTATCATGTTCCACTCACATTGCAAACTTGACACCCTATAAAAAAAATCAGTTGTCCTTGCCACATTGCAAGGACTGCTATCATCTTCATGAAATGATTTTATAGTTGTTGAGTTTGTTAGCAAATTGTGTACTGTGAGTCAGAGGCCATGCTTGGAGGATTAGACATAAAGAGACGTGAAAAAATAAATAACTTTTAAAGCAGAAGTGGAATTGAGTGTGTAAAGGATGGCCTTCTCACGCTGATCTCCCAGAAGCCAAAGAAGGAGCCAAAGGAGTCGTCCGACTTGGACAAAGTGAAGAGGATCAAGGAGGAGCGTGAGGCCGCTCGAGCCCTGAAGCTCAAACTCAAGGAGGAGGAAGAGCAACAACGCTGGAGATGGTAGAGAAAGAGAGAGTGTCTGTGTGTCTGTGTGTGTGTGTCTGTGTGTGTGTCTGTGTGTCTCTGTCTGTGTGTGTGTGTGTGTGTGCGTCTGTGTGTGTGTGTGTGTGCGTCTGTGTCTGCGTGTGTGTGTGTGGTTGTAGATTTCATGTGTTGATGAATTGGATTGTCTTGTGTGCATTTTTTTGCTGCTAGACAGAACCCTGAAGCTCAAAGTCTAGGAGAGGAAAAGTAGTAATGCCGGAAAGAGGCAGAACACATTTTGTATGTTTGTGCGTGTGTGTGTGAGAAAGCGAGAGAAAGATTTTCTGTTTCGTGTGTTGAAAGATTGTCTAGTGTGTTTATCTCTCTCACCCTCTCTCTCCCCTGTTTGTTTTTCTCTCTCTCTCTCTCTCTCTCTCTCTCTCTCTCAATTTCAATGGAGCTTTATTGGCATTACTCAATGAAGCAGTGTTGCCAAAGCAAACATATAACAAAACAACACAGATACAATATCTGTTTAAAAAATACAAATAAAATAATAATAATAATAATAATAATAATAATAAAATGATAATAATTAAAAAGAGAAAATAATAAATGAAATGTATAATGATACAGTATTACTATATACTGTATATTTATCAATGTGCTATCATGGGTATTGGTTATTGATATAAAGCAAAGCATGTCACAATATGGGTCACTCACTTCCTCGATTTATGACATGTTACTATTTATAACAGGTACTGTGCAGCGAGTTTTAAACAACTTGTATGCTCTCCCAACAAGTATGGGAGCTTGTCTTCATTTTCTAATAGTTCAAACTGAGGTATAATTTGGCTGAATTGAAAGAAATATTGGTTCCTGACTGTGTTGAATTTACTGCATTCAGTGAGGAAGTGTTTTTCATCTTCTACTACTCCCTCACTGCACTGCAAACACAACCTTTCTTCCCTAGGAAGCCAGGTTTGCCTGTGTCTTCCCATTTCTAAGGCCAGAGAGTGTTCACTTAATCTATAGGATGTTAGTAATTTTCTTTGTTTCTCTCTCTCTCTCTCTCTCTCCCCTGTCTTGTTGAGAGTGTTTGTCCCACAGCTCTCACCCTCTCTCTCTCCTGTGTGTTTTTCTCTCTCTCTCTCTCTCTCCTGTGTTGTTGAGAGTGTTTGTCCCACAGCGCGCTCTCTCTCTCTCTCTCTTTCTTTCTCTCTCTCTTTCTCTCTCCTGTGTTGAGAGTGTTTGTCCCACAGCTCTCTCTCTCTCTCTCTCTCTCTCTCTCTCTCTCTCTCTCTCTCCTGTGTTGTTGAGTGTGTTCGTCCCGCAGCTCTCTCACCCTCTCCGCTCTGTGTGCCTCAGGTGGGAGGAGGAGCGCTACGAGGATGGAGTCAAATGGAGGTTTCTGGAACACAAAGGGCCTTACTTCCCACCAGAGTACACGCCGGTGCCCCCTGACGTCCGCTTCTACTATGATGGTGAGATGACCGAGAGGCCCCGGGCGATAAGCTTGTTGGCAGTTAGTCAGTCTCTCACAGCACCTTGAAAAATCAGTATGAAACTAATACTGTGGATTATTAAAATCATCTTTGTAGAAATGTACTGTAGATATTGTTAAGTATTTTGCTTTAAATGTAAATGTACCATGGTGTTCCATCTACTTTTCTAACAATGTCAGATTCAGATTTTATTTGTCACATACATACAATGCAGTGAAATGTTACATGACGGCTCCATGCCAAGCAAAAACACACAAACTGATACAGAACAACCTACCAAAAACGGTAACAGACAAGAAACAATACATTCAAGATGGCAGGTGGTTATTGCAGATAGGGAAGAAGTGGTATGCTCTACAGGGAAACAGTGGTATACTCAATATGAAAAGTGCCTAAACAGTGCCATTTAGGTACCGGACGGCTTGGGGGAAGAAACTCTTCCTGAGTCTCTCAGTCCTTGCCGCCAGTGTACAGTATTTACTTCCTGAGCTGAAGGCACCATTTTGTAATCACACATTATGACTACTTCTCATAAACTGGTGACAACTTCATACACTGTTGACAACTTCTCAATGGCAGAAATGTGTAAAACATGTTGCCTTGCACTAGTTGGAGAAAGAGAAACTGGTAAAGGTGTTTGTCCTCATCTTCCTACTCATCTTTGCTGCCACCATTCCGAGCCTCAGGGCTTTGGCTTCCGGTTCCATAACGCTGAAAACTCTCTCCTCTGATGCTCAGTCAGCCCTCTAAGAAAGCTTCCATGCTCCCCGCTGATTGGCCCAGATGGAATAGACTCTTTTCAGTTTGCCATTGATCCGATTCCATTTTTGATCACGGTCTCACGGGGAGCTTCAGTTTGAAGTGAACGTTTTAAAAAGGCCGCATCGAGAGTTGTTTAATCATAGGGAGTCCTTTTCTTTCTACTTCTGACTTTTTTTTTTTTTTAGTTTTATTTTGGTCTTCCTTTTCTCTCTCTCTCTCTGTCTCTCTCTCCTCTCACTCTCACTGCGAGCTGAGTCATGCCATTGAAAGTGAATGTAATCACACAGGCCTGCCGTACCATCGATCGAAAGGGTGTATCAGTGGGCAGGAAAGCAGTGCGAGATGGGGCTGGGGGGTGGGGTGACCTACATAGTGCCCCTGTGTCACTGAGGTGGCCTTGAAGTCCAGACAAGTACTCATGTTTCTGCCCTGTGATGCTCCATTGAATTCAGTCACGCTCTCTCTCTCTCTCTCTCTCTCTCTCACTCTCTCTCTCGAGTGCATGCTGGGATTGCGTGAGTGCCGTGAGTGTGAGTACGACTGAACGCCGTCTGTGGCTATCTTTAAAACTCTATCTTTTGTTTGGCCTTATATGTGTTGTATCATTGTTTTTTATCTTATTGTTGGGACTTAGTGTGGTTGACTGTTTTGGGGTTGGAAGTGAAGCAGAACCCCCGCACCCGGCTTACAGCTGGTCGGGGTGTAACAATGGAATTTGAGGCCTTGACACGTCGTCACGGCGTGAAGGTGATCTCTGATGTTAGTGTGGAGGTTTGGCGATTGGAGAAATTGTGGGTCACGGTAATATTGTATCAGCTTCGCGAATGAAGAATGCTGTTGTTGTTTTCCTAAACAGTATTGCCAAGGCAAATGACATTGTCCAAAGTGGTGTTGTGCTTAATGGCACGTTCAATCCTGTTGTACCCCTGAGTTTGCCCTCGACTAAGATTGTCATTTCGAATATTCCCCCGTTTCTTTCTGACCGATTAATTAGCACTGAGCTTTTGCGTTATGGTAAACTTGTTTCTCCAATCAAGAAAATTCCAATTGGCTGCAAATCGCCATTACTTAAGCATGTTGTCTCCTTTAGTAGACAAGTTTACATGATCCTAGACAGCGGTGATGAGCTCAATTTGACTTTCCGTTTTAACGTTGACGGGTCTTATTATATAGTTTTTGTGACATCTGATACCGCCATGAAATGTTTTGGTTGTGGGATGATAGGACATCTTGTTCGCGCGTGCCCATCTAAACCTCACAGTGAGGATGCTGGAGGGCGAATGCCAGCAGCAGCCAGTGCCGAAGGAGGCGAACCTACGACAGGTGGGTCTGTGGCGGAGGAGTCTGCCACAGTCGGGGATAACCAACCCGAGCCTAGCAGCTCGGTGTCTACAGTGGATAGGCCTGAGCTTGCGTGGACATCCACCACTACTGTGTTAGGTAGGGCTGAGCTTATGGTGGAGGAGTCCGCTGTGACTGAGTCCGAACAAACCACCGAAAAAACCCCGGCGATTGCGCCTGCACTGGCGATCGTTACAGAGGATAAATCCTCTGCAGCCGAGTCTGCATTTGAATTGGTTTCACCAACGATTGCCTCAGCTGTGTCTGATGTGACTGTTGAGGAAAAGGCTGATGAGTCAGAGTCTTTGCCGAGTGGGAGTGAGCCTGGTGGTGCGTCTGCTGCTGCGGGTAGGCCTACGTCCGCCTCAGGTGGGTTAACGCACTTACTAACTTCAGACCCGAAACTAAAAGTAGCCCGTAAAACTGCTCCGTGCGTGTCAGATGGTAGTGACATGGAGGCCGAAACAACTGTTTTTAAAATGCCCAAAAGGAAATCTAGCCGTAGCGATGATCACAGCACAAAAAAGCAGGCTAAACAGAAAGAACATGCTAACTATACCGAGTCGGACAGTGATGGCTATTCCACCGATTCGAGCAGGTTTTCCTGGTCTGGTAGCGATAATGTGATGTACAGTGCTAGCAACATTAGTAATTTTTTGGCTGAAACAAAAGGGAAAAGGGGGGGTTCGAGTCCAGGATCATTTCCTTGACAGTATGCAGTTTATAAACGATGTCTGTCATCATAGACAGGAAGGGGCCTTTGATGACCGGGAACTTCACCGTCTCCGGAAACTTATTGGTAAACTTAAGAAAGAAAATAGCGATGCACTCGCGGATTAACTGCGGCTTTCTCTTCCATCACGTGTTTTTTCTCTGTCTCTTTCCTTCTTTATATGAACATATGAACAATATTAGGATTACTACCCTTAACATTAACGGAGGAAGGGACTTTAGAAAAAGAGCTCAAATTTATGAGCTTTTACAGCAAAAGGCAACAGATGTTGTGTTTTTACAAGAGACACATAGTGATATCAATAACGCTACAGATTGGGCAAGAGAGTGGAATGGGCTGACTATTCTCAGCCATAACACGTCTGACAGTGCTGGAGTGGCACTGTTGTTTTCATGCAGCTTTATTCCCCTGTCATACAGCATTGAAGAAGTGATTAAGGGGAGGCTTTTAAAAGTACACGCTACGTTTGAGAATGACGTTTTTTTTTTCATGTGTGTTTACGCACCGACCTCCGCCACAGATAGAGTAGCTTTTCTTAAAACGTTGAATGCCTCAGTGAAGAACTGTAGTGATAATGAACTCCTTATCCTAGGCGGCGATTTTAATTGCACAGAGGCAAGACTTGATCGGAATCATGCTGAACCCCACATGGTTTCACGTAGCCATCTCATTGAGGTGATAGTTAAGAGTAACTTATGCGATATTTGGAGGAACCTGCACCAAAGTGAGAGGCAGTACACTTGGGCGCACTACAGGGGAAACACGATGTCATTAGCTAGGCTTGACCGGTTTTATTCTTTTAAGTAATGTTAAACACAAGAGTGCATACTGGCATTTCATTGCATCACTTTTAGATGATTTCAATTTTAAAGAATGTTTTATTTATCTCTGGAATATACTCAAGGCAGACAAGGAGCTTTACTCCTCACTGTCTCAGTGGTGGGATATAACAAAAATGAAAATTCAACAATTCTGCCAAGGTTACACTTGCAATGTCCCTCAAGAACCTTGAAGTTGACATAATTGAAATGCAGAACCTGATGGGAACATCTGGTACTGGGCAGTACACTGAGACTTACAACACAAGGAAGGTGGCATTATCTGAACTAATACGGCTCACAGCTCAAGACGCATTGATTAGATCACGTTTCAGAAACATCTCAGAGATGGATGCTCCCTCCAAGTTCTTTTTCAATCTTGAAAAGAAAAATGGTCAAAAAAGATATATTCATGCTCTACGGGCCCAGTCTGGCACCCTAGTGACTGACACAATTGAGATACGGAAGCTAGCTGTTCTCTTTTATGCTGATCTGTACAAAAATGAGCACAATGAACACCCAGATGTGGAGGCTGATTATTTTCAGAATTCACCCACACTTTGCGAGGATTCAGTTACGATGCTTGGTGAAGATATATCCTTAGAGGAGCTTCACAATACCCTTATGGCTATGGAGAATGGGCGGGCACCAGGTATTGACGGCTTGTCTGTTGAGTTCTATAAGGCCTTTTGGCCAGTTCTGGGTGAGGACTTTCAAGAGGTGCTCACTGAATGTTTAGGTAGGGGGGAGTTACCACTATCTTGTAAGAGAGCAGTGCTCACCTTACTACCAAAAAAGGGCGATCTGAACGAGCTGAAGAACTGGCGTCCAGTCGCTCTGCTCTCTACAGATTACAAGATTTTTTCTAAAGTTTTGGCCACTAGATTGGGGAAGGTCATGGCAGAGGTTATACACATAGATCAAACATACTGTGTACCTGAGCGGTCCATCTTTGATAATATCCAACTAGTCAAGGGTGTCTTAGACGTCTCCAATCTACTTGGTCTCAGAACAGGTCTCATCTCTTTAGACCAAGAGAAGGCCTTTGATCGCGTTGAGCATGCTTATCTGTGGAAAGTCCTGACACACTTTGGTTTTAGTAGGAATTTTATAGCAATGATCCAGGCCCTGTATTGTAATATTGAAAGTGTCTTGAAGATCAACGGTGGTTTGTGCGCTCCCTTCAGAGTTCAAAGGGGTGTACGACAAGGTTGTTCTCTGTCTCGAATGCTGTATGCATTAGCCATTGAACCCCTGTTAAATAAGCTGAGGGCTAAGCTCTCTGGGTTTTCAGTGCCTTTGTGTCACGATGTGTTTAAGGTTTCAGCCTATGCTGATGATTTAATTGTGATGGTCAGTGAGCAAAAGGACATTGACATGTTAACCAACATAATAGGCACCTTTGGTTTGATTTCATCTGCAAAGGTGAATTGGAACAAAAGTGATGCTTTTCTTTTTGGGGACTGGTCAGGGGTACAGCTAAGGCTTCCTACTGGCCTTGAATGGAAAAGGGGTGGGCTTAAGTACCTAGGAGTCTATTTGGGAGATCAGGACACTATGAGGAAAAACTGGGAGGGGGTTCTGGAGAAAATTAAGGGCCGATTAAACAGGTGGAAATGGATCCTTCCACACGTTTCCTACAGGGGGCGTGTTCTTATCGCCAATAACCTTGCTGCTTCCTCTCTGTGGCACAGATTAGCCTGTATTGATCCTCCAACAGACCTTTTAGCTACCATTCAAGCTCTATTAGTTGATTTTTTTTTTTTGGGACAATCTGCACTGGCTACCCCAGAGCATGCTGTACCTGCCTAAAGATGAGGGAGGGCAAGGGCTTGTGCAGTTGTCTAGCAGAGCCGCAGCCTTCCGTCTTGCGTTTCTGCAAAGGTACCTTACGGGTCCACAAGATCTGATTTGGAGGCCTTTGGCGAGTGTAATCCTTCGGACAACAGGAGGATTGGGATTGGACAAAACACTTTTTTGGACGGATACTAAGAGACTGAATGTATCAGCATTGCCGTCTTTTTACAGAGGACTGTTTGCTATCCTGAACTTTTTCAATATGCAAAGAACTGGAACTAACACGTCACTGCATTGGCTTCTGGAAGAGCCTTTGGTTTATGGCTCCCGATTTGACATCGCTGGGAGCGAGAACCCCACACTGACAAGGATACTTTGTGACTCTGGTGTCAAGATTAGACAGTTAGTGGACATTGCAGGGCCTGATCTGGTTTGTTCTGAGGAACTAGTATTGCGCCTAGGGATAAGGTCCATACGTGTCATCAACAAACTGTTGGGTAGGTGGAAGGCACTCCTTACGGCTGAGGAATGTGAAAGACTAAAACAGTACTGTTTGGGGTTAGACCCTCCTGATCAGGAGGATCCTTTTCTCAATGTATGTGTTAGGCCAAAACTAGGTGACTGTGCAGGGGTTATTTTGGAGAATAAAGAACGAACAGAGATTGTTTTGGATGACTTTTGTAGTAAACCTCTGTACAAAATGTGTGTCATTGTTCTAAACAAACAGAAATTGAATGCGAGAGTTGACACTCCTTGGCGAAATGTTCTGGGTCTAGATGATACTGTAAAACCTGAATGGAGGGCACTCTATAAACCACCGTTGAGGAAACAAGTCTGTGATTTGCAGTGGAGAGTTCTCCATGGTATTGTTGCAATTAATGCGTTTGTGTCCATCATAAACCCAGGGGTTTGTCAGGACTGCCCTTTTTGCTTTCAGAGGGAGACAGTGTTTCACTGTTTCTCGCAATGTTTGAGGTGGTCACCTTTGTTTAGGGTTTTAGAAGGCCTTTTTCAAGTTTTCGATTAAGCTTTTTCTTTGCAAATATTTGTTTTTGGTTTTGAATATACCCGGTCACATAGAGTAAAATGTCAGTTGATTAATTTCCTTTTGGGCCAAGCAAAAATGGCCATTTACATAAGCAGGAGACTGTTGTACAATAAAGCGCAATTCAAATATCTCTCTCTCTCTCTCTCTCTCTCTCTCTCTCTCTCTCTCTCTCTCTCTCTCTCTCTCTCTCTCTCTCTCTCTCTCTCCTCTCTCTCTCTCTCTCTCTCCTCTCTCTCTCTCTCTCTCTCTCTCTCTCTCTCTGTCTGTCTGTCTGTCTGTCTGTCTGTCTCTCCCTCTCCCCGCTGTCTGCTTGTAGAAACAAGAGGCATGTTGGCCATTTGCTGAACACAAGCAATGCCTGAATCTTTGTGTTTAACAGAGGAGTTGGAGTAATAGTTAAAGTAACCAGTCATATTTATGTGTTTGTGTATTGTTAAATGTCCAAGCATTGTTGTGGAACTCTGCATCATCATGTTGTGTTGTTGTCTGTGAGACTGAATCTGTGTGTGTTTTATTTATACTGTGTGTGTGTGTGTGTGTGTCCGCACCTGTCAGGTAAACCAGTGAAGCTGAGCCCTCGGGCAGAGGAGGTGGGCCTGTTCTTTGCCCAGATGCTGGACCACGAATACACTACAAAAGAGGTGTTTCGGAGCAACTTCTTCAGGGACTGGAGGAAGGTGAGTCTCAGCCGGGAGCCAATCCAGCTCCCGCTCCACTCCTGTTCTGTGGTTGCCATGGAAATGGAGAATGAAATGAACAAACAAAAAACGTTTTATTTGTTTTTCCAACTGTAAATAACTTTTCAAAAATGCTATTTGATGTTCTAGTCAGAACCCAAATGCATCTCGATGATAAATGATAAAATATTGAGCAAACCATGCCATTGGTTGATTCTCTCTCAGTGGATGTATGGTTGCTGTGTTGACCAAGAGCATCCTCCTGACTGAATGCTTTCAGAGGCACCTATAGGCTCGACTATTCATGTTGAGCCTTTTATAGGTGATGACAGACAAACACACACACACCTGTTTTATAGGTGATGACGATTTAGCTTTGCAACCTGCACTGTGGCAGATTAATTAGATGATCCCACCTTGACTTTCAGTGTCTGTCTGACACAGGAAGCTAAAAACTTCACCCTTGAGGGTGTGTGTGTGAGTGTGAGGATGGGGGACAGGAACGCTCCTGAGATGTCCTCTGTCTCAGCCTTACTTTCCACGTCTCTCCTGAGGGATGACTTATGTGTGCAGCTGCCAGCTTTCTGTGCTCTGCCACTCTTTCCTCCTGTAGTATGGTAATCTGCCTTCTTAAACTGCAGAGTGAGATGACTGAGGATTTGCTAGGGGAGAGATATATTGGGGGGGGGGGGGGTACATTTTTCTGAAGGGAGGAGTAGAAGGGGTGGAGTGGGGGTGCTCCCTCTCTCACCCACTGCGCACCCTACCAAGCCCAGAGGCATATCATGCAGAATTAATTTCGTGCTGGTTAATGCTCAATGCTCTTGAAAATACGATTTGTGTAAAGGCATTGATATGCTAATCCAGACAACTCGCTCCCCGCATGCGAACAAATCCAATTAAACTGCTTTATTATAACAAGGCAGCCTCGCCTTGCCTCGCTGCCTCAGTCCCCGCCCACCGGCTGCCCCGTCAGTCACTCACACGGAGACGACGACGACGCTACTGCCATCACTACAGAGAGAGAGAGAGACACACACATCTCTGTAGATAGAACTGGCACAGACTGGAACGGTCACTCCCTCTCACAGGTGAAGCCTCCCGTCTATCTGTATCAAGGTGTGAGGATGTGATGAGCTGCAGCTCAAACAAGGAAATGATCTGTGAGGAGTGAGTGGTGCCGTTAACACCTAATCCCCCCCACCCCTGTGTAATTGACAGATTGATTCATTCACTCTCCTCCTGAAGCTAGTGTGTAGTGTAATGAGTGTCTTGGCACAAAATGGCTTCCACGCATCACCCAGGTGGGTGCTACACCCTCATTGGGAACTACTTTGGGCATCTGCATAAAGCGTGTAGTTTTGCTGTTAACATATTATGGGAAGGGTTAGGAGGAAAGCCTACTATTTTGTGGCTGATTTCTGTGTAAAGAGCAGTGCCAGATTGTCAAACCCTGACTCCCAGTCTCATCGTGACATTTATCTTTGTTTGAGCGAGGGAACTTTGGGCGCCTGGAGCCCCAGTTGCCCAGCCATAGCCAATACACAAGGTCAGAAATAGTGTTCAAACAGCAGACGTTTTTTTCCAGAATAAGGGCACAGAAAGGCCTATTTGAGTCCTGTCTCCCAGGGTGGCCGACCGGTAGTCCTCTCACCAGGCTGTAATTGCTCTGTTGGAAGGTTTTTATTTCTGAATGCCCCAATCACACAGTAGGCTGCCATTTTTTATTTTTACATGCTAGGTAATGGCAGCTGCCCAGCTAGCTGCCCATCCATGTTTCCACAGAAAATTAAGGCTGTCAAGACCTCCAAAGTATTTGTAAAAGTCTTTTGAGTAAGAGTTTTTAGTTGGGTCCTTTGAATCGACATAGTTTTCATCTATAATGTGTGTGTGTGTGTGATCAGGAAATGAACTTGGAGGAGAGGACACTGATTGCTGATCTCAACAAGTGTGACTTTGGAGAGCTCCATGCAATGCACAAGAGTAAGGTGGAAGCTCGGAAGAACATGACCAAAGAGGAAAAACAGGTGTGTGTGTGTGAATTTGATTGACCATTCAGACAGAACAAAGTGCATTAGCAGTTCCAAACAGGATTGAATTAGCCCTGCTAATGTACAGACATAGTTCCAGCTGTAGCAGACTGTCTTCAGGCAGAGACAGCGGTGTTGTCATTGCCAGCATAATTACCCATCAAAATACAACACAATGACCGTGAATTAGACTAGAGCATCTCAGAAGAAAATTGTCTCAGTAAGAAATTGATTGTTTTTTTATTTATGAACAAAAGAGATCTGATATGCTTTAAATTGAATGTTTGAACAAGTTTGATAATTAAAAAAAAAGAGTCTACACAACACGCATTTGCAAAATACACGTTCATGTTTTGGGCTCTGTATATTTCTTTGAGTATTGGACTGTAGAAATCAGCAGAATACTTGTGTTGTGCCACATTTGCGCCCATGCTAGGTGATCAAGGACGCCAATCAGAAGATTGTGGACGAGTTTGGTTTCTGCTTGCTGGACCACCATAAGGAACGCATCGGCAACTTCAAGATTGAGCCGCCAGGTCTGTTCCGTGGCCGCGGCGAGCACCCCAAGATGGGCATGCTCAAGAAGAGGATCCAGCCGGAGGATGTCATCATCAACTGCAGCAAGTCAGAGACAAAACAAACACAAGCATTATTATGGTCCTATGTTTTTAAAGCAACACCAAAGAGTTTTTTGTACCTTAAAATAATGTTTCCAAACTTGCTTCAGTGGTTCAACAGGGTGAACGACGCTTCTGCATTCACTTTGCAGCCCTCTATCGGCTATAACCGAACTATCATTTTTCTAGATCGGGTAGCGGATCTGTAGTTCGATGGAATGAGACATTACAAATTTTACAAGTTGGGGTTGGTTTGAGTTAGAAAGATGTTTAGCTTTGGGATACGGCACAGAGCAGATGTCCGAATGGGTTCAAATGATTAGTTTGTATTTCAGCATAGTAAGGTTAGGGTTAAAGCATATCTGTCCTAGGGTCTTTTTGTGAATGTACCCGAGTCAAACTTTCATTTAAAAGCATAATAACGACGTAAGCGCCACTTTTAAGATTGTATTTTCGTTCGGGTCTAATGGCCTTTTAAATGGGAGTTTTAGGGGCACTACTATGATCGCATCAAAAAAGACCCTAGGTTACATTTACATTAGTTCTTCAGTCTCGTCAAAGTGACTTGCTGTACAATATACCTTTCCATCAGTAAATGTGCTCCCTGGGTTTCATGATTGTGGTGTTGATTTGCACCTTGCACTACACTACCAGCTTACTTCCAGCTGTCTCCACAGGGACTCCCGTATCCCAGAACCACCCGCAGGCCATCGGTGGAAGGAGGTTCGCCATGACAACACGGTGACCTGGCTGGTCAGCTGGACTGAGAATGTCCAGGGATCGGTCAAATACATCATGCTCAACGCTAACTCCAAGCTGAAGGTGAGTTAACAGAGAGAACAAACAGACAGGCAGATGGGTGTGTAGACAGACTAGGGGTGGGCGATATGGACAAAAAATAATATCTCGATATTTTTTGTGATTTTGACGATAACGATAATTAGTCGATATCCTTTAAAAGAAATGTGTAAAAGTCTGAGTTACTTTACAGCTCATTATTTATGAATAGCATCAATACAATAATAACAAATAACCTAACCTGTGACTTTTTAACCAAATCAACCAATGCATTGTCACTCTGACACATTTCCAATTCTGCCCCCACTTGTGTGTGTGGCAATGACATGGTCTAGCCAGCTACATTAGGCCATCCTTAAAAATATTTTCGTTTGCCGTAACCCGACCGACCCTGTCAATTTAGAACCGACCCAAATATTTATTTTGTTCCCCTTTTAGTCCGACCGACTTGCCGGTTGTAAACTTGCGTTAATACCGACCGATTGTTTTTTTTACTCTAAACAACCAATACAAATGCAATAAAATAATATTTCTTTTAGTAGGCCCAAGTATTGTGAATACAAATTGCCTACATGCAAACGTGGCTCACTTAAAAAAAAAACCTGTGGCGTCATCTCTACACCATTGGTTTTACGCATGCCACACTATGGCCTACGCTTCGTTTCATTCACACAAACTGATAACGCTTTTACTTGGCACGAAGTTCTGGAAGAACTGTGGCCAGATCTTTTCTCATCCCTTCTCCCCTTAGTCTAACGGTGACCGTGTCGGAGTATTGAAATTGGTTGTGGTCTATTCAGCATTTCTCAAAATATGGGTCCGCAACATGGAGACTGCTGGTCCGCGGAGTCGTGGAGTGAAATTAGGCCCGGTGCTTCATCTGATAATTTGCTGCGCAGTTGATCAAGAAACTGCGGATCGAGGAAAAAAGAAAACAAACGTTTCTGCTATCGATGTCATTAAACATGGAGCCCTACAATTAAGTGGTGGTATGAGCATTCATTCAATGCGCGTCTGCGCGAGAGAAACTGAAACTAATCGATAACGTTGGTATCAAAGCTCCGCTTCAACCTGTTGGAAGGCTATTTATTTATTTAACGAAACTTAATAGAACGACGTTGTTTTTTGGAACTTCCTTAGAAACAGAGCAGAGACCGTATAATACACTGTATAGCATTGAGTATTGTATAGTCAAATTTCAATATAACGTGGCCAAGAGCTATTGTAGCCTTCTTTCTGGGTACATGTAGATGAGCCCTATGACCCAAAAGTCTGCCATGACCGGGCCTCAGGTCAAAGAAGTTTGAGAAAGGCTGGTCTATATAACCTGCATCAGAATGAGGTTTGCAATGGTGCGCCTGAAGGCACGGGTTGAAGACCCAGTCAGTTACATCACGATATGCACATTTGTGTAAATTCATTCCTACGTAATCACCATGACCAAAATTGTACTTTTTTTTTTACTTTGAATCTTGAAAAAAAAATATTGACCTACCTACCGACCCATTTTTAATTTTTTTTGGCTGTTACTGCAAACAAAAATATTTTTAAGGATGGCCTTAGAGAAGATGAATAGCCTAACAGTTTCCCAAGAGAAAGTCTGAAGCTGAAGTTCCCTTCAAAAACCTTTACTTAGGATTCACTGTAAAACTAAGCAGACCAACAGAGTACATCTCAGTCATATCCTTCGAGGTTTTGTTTAAGAGAAATCATGTAGGCTAACATTCCAAGTTACAGAATAGAAACTAATGCGTTAGCTTATGGCTAATGTATATGAGAAATCCCATAGAGATGCTAACGGTTAGCATAATCGATATTAGAGCAAACTTCAGTCCATTTACAAAAGGGTTAGGCCTACATGAGAAGAGTTCTTTGTTTACAACTGACTATTAAAATACTCAAAGGCTAATGTTTTCTCTCCATATAATACCATGTAGGAAAAAACGTGATTCATCAATGCTACTTGAACAGAAGTAGCCGCACAAAATCCCAAGTGCTACTCTTGCTGTACAAAATAAACATTAGGCGTGCATGTGACAATGTGGACCCACTAGTGATCATGTGACACTTGCTCTGCTGCAGCCAGGGGCTTCTCTCGCATAGGCGACACCTCCTGGATTTAGTGAATTTATGGGGTTTCAATGCGTGTTTTCGAGTGTTTTTTCCCCATAAGTAATTTAAATACTCGATAATGTAAATTTGCACATCGTTAAAACAACAATCACAATATTATCGCAGACGATATATATCGCCCACCCCTAAGACAGACATACAAGCAGGCAGACGGGCAGGCAGTAGAGACGCTGGAAGACAGACAGCAGTGTTCCCCAGAGAATTGAATTCCATTTGTGGTGGTTGGTTTGCAGAATTAACTTGAATGCAGCAGTTTTTAGCAAATTAGCACAGCGTGGTTATGATTCTTACCAGATTTAAGCACAATTTAGTACAACCTGGAAAAGCATTGTGTGGTGGTCAATGTTGATATTGTGGTGGGCCGCCATAAATAAGTCAATGTATGGGAAACACTGGACAGACAGGCAGGCAGATGAGTCGGTAGACAGGCACACAAGCAGGCAGACGGGCAGGCAGTAGATAGTGAAGCAGGCAGGCAGACAGTGAGACGCTGGCAGAAAGACAGACAGACAGGCAGGCAGAGAAATAGGCAGGCAGCACTCCTGTTAGCCAGTGTGAAGCTTTGTGTGAAGTTAATTGCTATGAGATGTTGTGTTGGATTGAATGTTGGAAATGTAGAAAGGCCGGCAAACTTCAGGTCATTGTGTTTAGGTAATTTATTTATTTTATTTTTTTCATTTTTGTGTTTGCTGCCTCTCTGTGCGAGATTTCATAGTGTTTGTGCTCGAGTGAAACACATTATTTACTTATGTTGAGTAGGCCTACCTACCACTTTAGCACAAGTTGCTGTGCAGCATTGCTCTGTTCCGCTGCCTTCCCTAAGGCGCTTCATCCCTCCTCTCTGGCTAGCTGCTTCCCATGCACCACTGGCCATAACAGATCAGGAGCTTTGAGGAGCTTGGCTTTATCTTTGCAAGACTTTAGAAAGCCCTCAGATTAAATCCAAGCCACTTTGATGGCAAGAATGCATTTGATGGTAGCTAGCTATTGACAAGACTCGAGTAAGTTTGCGCGCCTAAGTAACTCACTGCCCCAGAAAAGTGTTCATTTGGTGTTTTTTTTTTTTTCCTTCTTCCTTCTTCCCTCCCCTCTTTCCGTGTCTTTTTGACTCCTCCACTCCATTGCCCTTCAGCCCCCCCCTCTCTCTGTCTCTCTCTGTCTCTCTAAAGCTGATTACATTTAACTTCAGAGCGTTTCCTGTGTTTAATCAAGCAGAATAAGGGTGGAGTGTAGCAAGAGAGGCTGAGCGGGAGTCAGGCGGCAGGGAGAGCGTGAGGGAGAGAGCGAGGAGTAAGAAAGAGGGAGGGACAGGAGAGAGAGGTCCTACTTCATCTTGTGGATCATCAACGGTGTGTGGGTGCTTTGACCTCATTTGTCTTTCTCCTGTCCCCACCTCCTCGGCCCCCTAATCCAATCAGGAAGTGGCGCTGTCAAGAGGGCGCCCATCACTCAAGCGCATGGGCCACCGCGAGCCCAACTGCTCGCACGTCTCCTGCTGCCAGTCTCTCGCTCCGCTCGTTTATCTCACACGCCCACCTTTTACACAGCACTCTGTCTCCACCTTATCTAACCCGGCTTTCAAATGGGGCTTTCTCCTGTGTGTGTGTGTGTGTGTGTGTGTGTGTGTTTGTGTGTGTCAATAGGACTGGGGTAAAGAACTAGTTTGTAGGTGTCTGCTGTTAAAAACTGCTGTGTGTGTGTGTCTGACCGTCATTGATTGTGTTTATATGTGTGTTACTTGTGTTTATATGCATGTTTGTGTGCACATTTGTGTGTGTGTGTGTTTGTGTTGATGAGGTTGTGCTGTGTCCTTCAGGGTGAGAAGGACTGGGAGAAGTATGAGGTGGCTCGTCAGCTGAAGAGCCGTGTGGGCCAGATCCGGTCTCAGTACCTGGAGGATCTCAAGTCCAAACAGATGGTCACTCGCCAGAGAGCCGTGGCCCTCTACTTCATCGACAAGGTGACATAGAACCGGGTGTTAGCTCTCTTTCTCTCTCTCTCACTTTCTTGCTTAGTTGCTTGATTACTCACTCTCGGTTTTTCCCTAATTTTCTCTCATTATGTCCATCCCTCGCTCTATCCTTCCTTCCTTTGTCTTTCTGTGCCTCTCTCTTCCTCTCTTTCTATCCATTTCACTTTCTTTCTCTCACACAAACATTTATCTTGTTCTCTTTCTCTCTCTCTATCTATCTATCTCTTTGAGTCTCTCTCTTCTTTCTTGCCCCTGGAGAGATGGATGGCCCCTGAGTTGAAGTCGAAACCCCAGGGCACCTCTGCATGCTTTAGAGCTTTCGGGAGACTTGGCCGGCTCAGTAGATTGTGTCTTGATAAAGTGACCTTTTCAGCAGCCAAGAGCATCCTCAGCACAGATAGTGAGAGTCTGGCACCGTGTGGCCCTCCTACCAGAGACATTTTTTAGGGTGTTTTCACACTTGGTCCCTTTCAGGCTTCTAAACAAACTCAGATCGATGACTCAAGCATTTTTTGTGCATATGTGAACACGCCAACCGAACTCAGACCCCATATAATGCGAATCGAACTGAGACCACCAGGGGAGGTAGTCTCGGCACGGTTCGCTTTGAAGTCTGTGGCACGGTTTGCATTATCTGTGCATTGGGAATACAAATTGCCCTGGGTTCTCTTTCACATTTTGCATGGTAGGCTAGCCTATTTTGTCCTACTTGACTTTCCATTGCCAAAAGAGAAAGCATGTTGTTTAAGTTATTATTTAAAAAAAAAAAAAAACTTATCATTAGGCTTGTGATAGGCCTACAGACATTTGTAATTTGGCTACAAATTTGGTGTGTTCTAACATTTAATGTTTGGCTGAATATCTTTTCATCCAAGCTATTGGTAGCCTAACTAATAAAGAATTAGATAGATAGCACTCGACAACAGACATAAACTTAAAAGTTTTGTTCAAGAAGCAAAACGTTTTATCATTATGAGGGACAATATCAAGTTGAACACAAAAAAATGTTGGTGGTGATTTTCATGATCAGCAGCCTAAAACTCCATAAAACATGGTAAAGCACTCTTGGAAAGGCCAAAACAGCATAATTGTTTATCACTCAAGATTGGTAATTGCAAATGTGTTCAGCATGCCAAATCTTTGTAAGTCAAAATATTTAAATGTATTTCTGCCAGATCTACAATCTCAAAACACTGAAATAAATGCAATCGTATGAGAGGTGACCATACCTTTATGATCTAAGATGCTAACTAAATTGGACATTGTATTTTTCACCCAAA
Organism: Alosa sapidissima; assembly: GCF_018492685.1. Taxonomy (NCBI): domain Eukaryota; kingdom Metazoa; phylum Chordata; class Actinopteri; order Clupeiformes; family Clupeidae; genus Alosa; species Alosa sapidissima. The sequence continues at coordinate 20,616,683 of NC_055967.1, forward strand.
GCCTTCAGGTCATTTGTATGCTAGTTGACTTTTAGTCATTTAGTTAATGCTTTAATATGGCTTCTTAAGGTAAGATCTTAATCTGCTCAAACACACAGTATTTAGTCTGGCTTTTGGACTCAGTCCCAGAGTTGGCTTGAGTGGAAGCAATGTTAGCTCAATCAAATTTATAATCATAGGCCACAGAACCTGTGTCTGACCCGAAACCTGTGAAGAACTACTCCAGAATGTCCTGCCAAGTCTTAGAGTCTATCTAGGAGTGTTTTATGATCTGCCCAGTCAGAACAGAGCAGGCATCCAGCTGAGCTGTATCATGGCCAAAATATAAAGTATCCGCTTCAAGTCGAGCAGTCTCGGTACATTGATAGGGTCAAAACCCCCGTTTTTAACCTCCACGTATTTCAGGTTAAAGAATATATTGTAAGAAAGGCTTTGTAGATCACTCTTCTAAGATGCTCTTCAGTAGTGGTATTGCAGAAGAGATGAGAAGTATGAATGTAAAAGCAGCCATCGATACCAACTAAGACCTCCTGCAGAAATAGCAGATATTTCCTTTGTGTCAATGTAAAAGCGTGAAGCATGTAACATGATTTGGTCAGACGAAAGGATCTGACTGGTCTGGGGTAGTAGCAGCAGATTAGAGTTTAGATTCTCTGCCCGAGCCCACTATCCTCGGGCCGGGCCCTTGATCAAGCATGTGTATGTTTTTTATTATCATTATTTTTTTTTAACCATTACTATTAGCCTAATGGGTGGGGAGAAAGCTATGCTATAATCAGAAATATTATATATATTTTTAGCAAATTAGGCCTAAGTAACAAATGTGTACAAAGTTGCACAAGTTGGGCTACAAAGTTATCGGAACTCCCCCTATTACCGTCGGTCCCTTATTTCCACCGTCTTGCGTGTATGTGTCACTTAATATCCATTTCTATACAAACCAAGACAGCGGACTCCTAAAGAAATGCAACCACCCACACCATAGGTGTATCTAAATTAGCTATGTACCAAAAATGACATTTTACCGTGACTCGAAGAGCTGTAAACAGTGTTGTAAGGCTGCGTGTACACAACCGCTTGGAGCTCCAGTGGAATTGTAATTTCATGACGAGAATTCTCGGTCTAACCGTTCATGTGCCGTTGGGCTATTATTTCAACCGAAACTGCATAGCAAAACTTATCATATCAAGAATAGTTATTTTTTGAGTAATTATTTTCTTATTTTATTTCATTCATTTATTTAATGTTTTTTTTGGTATATTGACTCAGCCAGTTAGATAGCAAGCAAAGTCTACTTCCAGACAGGTGACACATTTTTAAGTTTTCATTTCCTGCTATTAAGAATCACAATTTTGTCTATTAAAACCATCTCTAAATGATAAAAAAGTAAAAATCATTTTGAGTTCGTATATTCGTATAATATGTAATTTGCCACCGCTGTAAAGTGCTGGAAAAGCTTGAGTAATACCAAGCATGCAAAAACCTCACTTTCAGAATCTTACCTGTGTGTGTGTGTGTGTGCGTTCATGTATGTTTCCTTACAATATGATTCTGTGTGTATGTCCACACATGTTTATGTGTTTGCCCTACAGCTGGCATGATATGACGGTGTTTCCCCTACAATGTATTCATCAGCGGCGCAGCGCCACTCCTGGAATTCAAGCGCCACTGCGAAAAAAGTTGCCTAATTAAAAAAAAAAAAAAACACGCAAGTGAACTGCTGCCGTTCGTTCAGGTTTGATGTCAACAAATAATAGTAGGCTAACGTTGAAGGCACAGTCAGGGATTCCACAGGAGATCACGCTTGTTTGTGTTTGTTTAACTTTATTAGCCTACATTATGTTAACCAAGGAACCAAATTAAACACGCCAGCGAGATTGCCCAAGTAGCCTATTCCCAGATAAACTCCACGCATTGTTTCAATTTTGTTTGTGATACAGGCAATGCTTTCAAGCCCTGTGTTGCTAACATACCTAGGCTGTGAAACTAAGGTCTAGCTAGCCTATTGGTGGGTTTAATTGAATTTCAGTAATAGGATACGCAACCATTTACATCTGGAGATAGTTTGTAATTCCTGTAGAGCTCACCAAAATTATAGAAATGATACATGACACTTACCTCCTATAATCCAAGATAGAATTTCCTCGAGTTTTTGAGCATTTATTTTACCAAATGACATGGAAAACATAATTCATTTCATCCACATATTCTTATGCACCATGCACAACAACGCTACTAAGTTAGCTTAAAACCGTGAGAATCAAGCAAGCCTCTCGGGCGTCACGACATTAAAGTGACAGGCACTCAATTCGACTTGCACAGCACCAATACAGTGTAATGACATGAAAGAGAAGTCTATATAGTTTATACAGTGCTGTGCCAAAGTTAAGACACCCATGCTGAAATTGACTAAAGGAAGGAATAAAAAAACATGTTTTGCCTTTTGTCTTAATGCCTTAATTAAAAAAAAAAATAGGACATCAATTATTTTTTAATGTATCGTAAATAAATAAATAAATGCTATTATATAAATAAATGTCTGAACTTATGCACAGCGCTGTATATTCTAAATAGTAATAGTTTGTACAGTTGCCTACAGTGTACAGTTGTACAGTGGCTAATTACTAATAATGTAAATGAAAAAGGTGAAAGAAAAACATGAATAATCCTGTTCAAGTACTGCAATAATCATGCTTTGTAAATGCTTGTGTTGATAGTTATGTCATAATTTGTAACTCAATCTGTCCATTTCTTTCACAAAATCCACCAGAAGTCACCATTTAAGGAGTATTTTTTTCAATGTTTTCTTTTTTTTTGGGGGGGGGGTGCTTCCTACGATCAACAGCACCGCTGCTGGAAAAATTTCTAGGGGAAACACTGTATGAACAGGTTTGACATTAATTCTGGTGGAAGCCAAGAGCTGTATAACAGCTGTGAAGCGGTTACACCAAGCATACCAAAAAAAACCCTCACTTTAAGAATATACAATATGATTCTGTGTATGTCACGGCCGTTTGTGTGTGTGTGTGTGTGTGTGTGTGTGTGTGTGTCCTTCCTGCAGCTGGCTCTGAGAGCGGGTAATGAGAAGGAGGAGGGCGAGTCGGCCGACACCGTGGGCTGCTGCTCGCTGCGTGTGGAGCACATCACCCTCCACGACACACTGGCTGGAGAGAGCTGCGTGGTGGAGTTTGACTTCCTGGGTAAAGACAGCATCCGCTACTACAACAAGGTCCCGGTTAGCAAACGGGTGAGGCCCAGCACTTCATCTGTCTCACTCACACACACACACACACACACACCCACACCCACACCCACTCTGCTACCAGTCCACATTGATGTGGAGGTGGTTAGCACCTACAAGTATCTGGGTCTCCACCTGGACAATAAACTGGACTGGTCAGCCAACACTGATGCACTCTACAAGAAAGGGCAGAGCAGGCTGTACTTCCTGAGGAGGGCCATTGAACTGTTCAATGCCTCACTTAAGGAAAGAGGAGAGAGAGACTTCTCTGCATAGTCTGTCTGCCTCTTCACCCCCTCCATGTTTGGATACTGTCTGTCCACTAGCCACTTTTACCCCTTTTACCACTGTCTTTATGCCTCACTGTTTGCGTGCTATATTAGCACATTAGCACATATGCATAACCCCCCTCCCCCCCTCCATGCCACAGCCGAACTGTGGCCACACTTATACATTTTCTTTAAATAGTTAAATATATAGATATATAGACTTTACTTTACTTTATTTCTGCATTGTTGCACTGTTGGACTTACTCATTTGCACTATCACCATGACCACGATCACCATTGCACTACCACCATGACACTCATTCACACAGAGCACCTTAGAGCACCTTACTATGCACAGAGAATCACAGGCTCAGTCCCTGCCTCAGTCATTGCAAGCGCCTCTAATCACCACTATGTGGATACTGTTTTTAGAATTGATTTAGATTAAGTGTTAGTTTGATATTATACTACTAGTTTGGTAGTATAATTTGTATTTTAGTATATTTAGCATATTCTTTATCTTCTAGTGTCCTTATTGCTTAGTTGTGTTTTTATATTATATACTTTAATTACTCTTTCTGCTGTTAAAGAATGTGTTTGTGTTGTCTGTATGCTGCTGAGACCTTGAATTTCCCCTGGGGATCAATAAAGTATCTATCTATCTATCTATCTATCTATCACACTGGCACACACACACTGACACACACACACACACACACTCATCTGAGCAGCAATCCAGAAAAGAAATCTCACTTGCTCTCCCTCTCTCCCTCCTCACACACACTCACAGAGAAATGCATATGCACACAGTCACAGTGTATTGAGTGTATTGAGCCACATTGTATTGAATCAGTCACACTCAATACACTCACAATTCACAAACACCCCAACTCTCACAAATACTCCAATACACACACACACACACACACACACACACACCCTTTGATTTCCACCGGAAAGCATAGTCTAGCTTGTCAGTCACCTACCTTGCCACCACCCTCCCAAAGGGATTTTAAGAAATGACTTGTGGTCAATCTGTGACTCCACTGATTCCTGCTGGACTCATGGAAACAGACACCTTGAGGGCGTCAGGACAGGTCAGGATTCACAAGGCCAGCTCGGCCTCCTGCCCCCAGTGCTCTCAGGACAGTTAGTCCACACACACACACACACACACACACAGGCCCTGCTGGGTTGACAGGAGAAGGAGCAGGCATCAGTCCTGCAGGAGGAGTGAGGAATGACTTACTCTGTTACATTATTGCAGGAGAAGAATGTAGAGTGAGACAGAGAGAGAGAGAAAAAGAGAGAGGGGGGCAGGGTGTTTTCTCTTGCCAGTTGCCAGTTGAGGTGTTTTGCTTGGCAGAGGTTTTAATTATTTAAATGGGGGGCATTTAAAAAGCAACTCATCAGTTGATAGTAATTAGTTGGCCGATTATTTGAGCAGGCGAAGCTGAGTGGGGGGTGAGGGGCTTTATCAAGCGTCGCCCGGGCTTCTTGAAAATGTCAGACCTAATTGAAGAAAGGTGTAATTTTCTCAGTGGAATTACATATGTAGAGTGGGTAAGCTCGCCACATGACCACCAATGGCCTTGAGACAACCCCTCTGCTGACTAGTTTGTGCATGCACTCAGACACATGCATGCGCATGCGCGCACACGAACACACACACACACACACACAGACTAATGTATTCAAACTCTTGTCCATACTTAGAAACATACAAACACAAAAAAAAAACATGGTTTGTGTGTGTGATTGCACTTTGTCTGTAGAAGTGCCAATCATCCACCTACTTTTGTTTGACAGGAAAAAGGAATTTAAATCATTACAATGTCTCCAGCAACCCCCCACCCACCCCTCTCATTCTCAATCACACCTTCGACAACAGGACAACTCATTTCTCAACTCTTCCTCCTCCTCTTCTAGCTGTTAATGTTCCATCTCTGTTTTCTCTGTGTTAGCTGAAGGATAAATTGTTATTCAAATGAAGTGGCCTTAAAAGCAGCACATCTGCTGCGATTAATTAGTTCCATGCATATTTTAGCTACTTTGTTTGGAGCTGGAGCGAGGGAAACAGGACTTTTTGGAAATGTCAGATATAATTGAGAACCCCCCCCCCCCCCACACACACACACACACACACCTCTCTTTCTTTTTCTCCCTCCTCTCTATCCCTCTATCTGTCAGGTAAGACAACTGGAGAGGTACAGATTGCCCACATTGCTGTGGTCGCTGTGTGATCATGTTTTTAAACGTTCTTTCTTTGTTCCTCTCTGTAGCTCAACTAAAAGCTTGTTGGAGGTCTTTCTAAAGGCCTGCTGCAATGGAGAAAAGTGCAGCCGATTTACAATGGAGGCTTGTTGGTGATGGGCCTGTAGTTACAATCAGACACCTGGCACACCTAAATCCAGTAATGGAGAGAGGCTGTACCTGTTTCTGGGGTAGATGAGACGGGCTGGTGGATCACATGATTGTGGGTTGAGTGCCTGAGTAACTCATTTGGAAACTTTGGGGAAGTTTTCCCTTTTTTTATTTTTATTGCACATCCAGCAGTGGAGAGAGCCTGTACCTTTTGTGGGATAGATGAGATAGGATTGGAGACCATTTGCACCAGAGGGACTGTTTAAAAAAAAAAAAAAGTCAGGGTAAGTGTGTCCCAATGTCGCTTAATTAACAACGAAAACACAATAGTGTGGATGTAGTCTGAGGCTGGGTTCAGAAGCTGTGGGGTTTTGAAGGGAATGGTGCCAGGTCACATGATAATGGAATATATTTTTTAGAAACTGGCTAAAGTGCCTATCACATTGTACACGGAATGCGCTGCGTCCTAATTGAACTTTGACCACGGCACGCGCAAGACTGGTAAAGCTGCAAAATGCTGATTGCGCTGCACTTTTTTTTACGTTTTTATAGTCATTTTATTATCTCTCTCTCTCTCTCTTTCTCTCTCTTTCTCTCTCTCTTTCTCTCTCTCTCTCTCTCTCTCTCTCTCTCTCTCTCTCTCTCTTTTCAGGTCTTCAAAAACCTCAAGCTCTTCATGGAGAACAAGCAGCCAGGAGACGACCTGTTCGACCGCCTGAGTGTAAGTCCCCAGCTAGAGAGCTGCGCAGCTTTCAGCACCTTGTACAGACACATTCACACTGACATTATTTTTTCTTTGGACTCCTATTCCTCATCCCTTCTCCCTTCCATTCATACAGCCCCTCAGTCAGGCATGAGATTTTTCTGTGTCACTTTTCTTTCTCAATGCACATGGACATATTTCTTTAAAGTTCCCCACTACTGCTGTTTAACTATCCTTCCCTTCATACAGCCTCTCAGACATGATATTTGCCTGTTTGTCAACTTCCTCTTTCGCACCATGTCACAGCTTAAGGGCCCATGTCCACCAATTGGGTTTTTTTGCGCCGACGGAGCCAATTTCTACTTTTTACAGCGCTTCCCCGTTTACAGCACTAACCCTTCGGCAGAAAAAAGCCCTTGGCATGGATTTTTTTTCCCGCAAAGCGCAAATGACAAAGCCTAAAGGGCCTATCACATTGTACAACGGTATGCGCTGCGCTCGCCGCTAGGTTGCTCTTGGTTGAGGTAACGTCCCAAAGATTTTTGTTGTGCTTGCCCCCGGGCTCAGCGCAAAATATCAATGACTTACAGCGTGCCCCGGCCAAAGTTCAACATGATTTGCAACATGATTGAACTTTGACTGCGGCACGCACAAGAGCGGCAAAGAGGCAAAATGGCGCTTGCAGCGAGCAAAGCGCAGCGGCAGACCAGCTCTTGTGCGCGCAAGCCATTGACAATAATGCATTTCATACCGCCATCTTGGTCAGACTTTTTTGTAACTCGTGGACCTGATTGGTTCTCGAATCATCCTCATTTGAATAAAGTTAAACGTTCGCCAACTTTGTTTCGCCTGCCTCAGCGATTCGCTCTCATTTCGCCCAACCAGGGCGAATTTTGTCTCCTTTAAACCTCAATGAGAGCGAAGCGAAATTTAGGTGTGTGGAAACCGACCGTAAAGGGATGACTTATTGTATTGTAATGCCTAACAAGCTCCTTTTGTCTGTCGAAGTCATATTTTAATGAGCTGAGGCCTGAACGATTGCTGCCATTTCAGTTAGCTAGTTAGTTACCATTAAGCAACGTTCCAAAAAGGACGTGCTGGCAGACGGTAAACACTTGACTGAAGCGCTCTGAAAATGAGGTTGAGGGCGCTGTCAGCGCAAAACACGCGATTGGTGGACACAGGCCCTAAAACAACTGTTCAACAGTACTCCTCCTTAAAACACTAAATAAAAAGGGGGCAACTTGGAGTAAGATGCCAGTTTGGTTATGGCCTGTCCTACTGGAAGAGCGAAGAGGTGAGTCATGAGTACCCTTCTGGTCAGATCTGGGAGAGCCGTGCCGGACTTGTGGCATAATAGCGCCTGGTAAAGAACTCTGGAGGAGAGCATAGTGTAGTAGGGCACAGGAGAAGATCACAGTAGACAGCCTTCGCACAGGATTGTAATGGACATGAGCAATGTTCATCCATGCAAAACTTCCTGCTTTCCTGGGACCTTGATGACCCATGCAAGAGTGCATCTTATGCCCATCGTTTATTTACAAATCGTGGAATAATTAATAGTTAAATGAAATGCGTCATTAGTGTGATTAGTTTGATTCCTGCTCTGTGTTTGCCACAGGATGTGGCGGTGGTGTGAACAGGACCGATGCATTCTGCGGATTCTACCTGTATGATATGACCGAGGGTTAGAGGAGAGGAGCACTCAGCGAGAGAGAAGTTGGCATCGCCTAGCGATGGGCAGAGAGAAAGTGGCACTGTGCCTGTGTACTTTTGGCAGGCCAAGTTAGCGGTGAAGAGTATGCTTTCCACGCCACCCCCTTGGAGCGCTGTACTGCATTTGCCAAACCACCTAGAATGTATGAAATGCCATGCGGTTAAGATGATATGTTTTTTTTTGTACAGAGGCAGAAGGGTAATATGATTTTTTATTTTTTTTTAGATAGCGTAATCTTGTGCCAAGCCTAAAATATTGTTTGCGGGATGGCCAGGGGGTAGGAGGAGTTGGCCAGTGGAGGAGTAAGATAGAGAGGGTTCAGATAGCTAGGTAGCCGTTGGAGGAGGGAGATGGAAAGGCTTCTGAGAGAACTGAGAGCTTAGCCAGTCTTTTCTCAGGAAGCCTGCAGGGCTTGCTCAAGGTGAGGCATGGAGGGAAGGATGGAGTTGGTCTTGAGTTATGAGAACAAGTGTGTGTGTGTGTTTGTGTGGGTGTGTGTGTGAGAGAGAGAGAGAGAGAGAGAGTTAGGGCATGCTGGGCTTAGGGTGGAGAGTTGCAGTGAAAGTTTCTGGCCTGTGTGTGTTTGTTTGTGTGTGGGGGTGGGTATGTGAGTGAAGCTAAACATGAAGCTAGTGCAAGAGGCCTTGATAAGCCTCTGGGCCACAAGAGAGAGAAATAAACTTTTGACTTTTAAAACCCCTTTTATTGAACCATTGCATGGATCAAAAAACACCTTAAAACAGGCGCGCCTGCAGGTGTACGTCCGTACGCACTGTGTACACACTGTACCATCAGGCTACTCAACAACAAGAGAAAATTTCCCTTGTGTGTGTAATGTGTATTCACACCAAATTGGCCCACCATACCTTCCCAACTATGCACAGTATTTCATTAGCTGTATGCCATCAGGCTATTTACAATTTTCTATTATGTAACTTAGTGAACACGTTGTCAAAATTAACGCGCACACATTTTGTTTGAGCAGGAGACAGAATACGCACGCAGGCTACTTGTTGTTTTCTTTTACTCGGCTATCTATATACAGTATGGTTATCAGCACACAATGTTGAGCTAATTCACTAACTCAATACTCATCATGGATATCACAAGTTTAAACAACGAAAACAGAAAGTATGGAGGCAGCAAAGCTAGAGGAGTTATCCCAGATGGGCAAGAACAGGTAGGCAATTGGTGTGCTTGTCAGAACGTTAGACTGCATTACAGCGGTTTCCAGTCGTCACGGTACACTAGAACAAAACAAGGTAACTTTAGCCTGTATAGGGCTGTATCAAGTTGTCCAAATGAATAGGTCATTGTAGACGTTGTTGTTGTATTATTGCATGTGGATGTTGTTATGCTATGTAGACTACTTTTTTGCTGACCAATGCACGAGGCTAAAACGGGGAAACAGACAAGTATTGTCCACGCCTTAAAACACTACAGTATAGCCCCCCCCCCCTCCCCCAGTCCCCATGGCATCACCACATAAATGCCAAGGCCCCATCAATAATGGAGACCAGACCCTTGTCAGTACACCATTTCTGTGAAAAATGAGCCACATTGTCTGAAACTTTAAAGAAAGCATATTCATCCCTAACCCTTGATTCCACCAAAGCTTTAAACATGTCCACAAGGTTGACAATCTGGCCCTCCTCCTCCAGAGAGACAGACAGACAGACAGAGAGCCTGTCCAGGCGTTGAGGTGCGGTGGCTGCGGTGCTCAGGACAGGGCTCTGATTGGCAGTTTGAAAAGGCCAGCTGGAGGAGGGGGCTGCCAGAACTGCTAATCTGCCCCAGCGCTAATAACGGCCTACCACAGCCTGGCCATGGCCAATTATTACACACCCCCAGGGTGTGTGTGTGTGTGTGTATGTGGGGGGGGGGGGGGGGGGGGGTTGGTGGGGGAGAGCGCTGGGCATAGGTGGATAGTTGCAGTGAGAGTTGTTGGCGTGTGTGGATCCTGCCTTGAAGGACACGTTCTGAAAACTGCTGGCGGATCCTTTTTCTTGAAGGACACGTTCAGTCGGTTTGTTTAATAAGCATCTGAGCACATATCCCCGGCGTATGGAAGTCACACTATGACTGTGAAAGGTAATAAGCGTTCCTGGCCCTGAACGTTTATGGTCGGTGTGCTATTGTCTGACTGGAGTGGAGATGAGGATAGATGTCAAGGGGCTACCAGAGACTAGTGAGGAGACGCAGCATTCAAAAAATCTCCCATAGAAATGTATGGGGTTAGTTCGTAACGCAAACATGGCAGTTGTCTACACATATTCCGCCTCTTCCTCCACCAATAGATAGGACAAGTGAATACATTGTGCCAATCATGTGTTGTGATCTCGCAGCTAGAACGAGGTTGGTGTCGTGAAGTCTTGCGCATGCGCAGTTCTGCCAGAAATGGATGCCCGATAAGTGCCCAAAATGCTTTGCAATATGGCCGAGTGGAGGGACTTTCCTAAAATAACTGTCTCTACTCAGGATGGATATTCAGGTGTCCTGTTGTCTTAGTGAGTGCAGTGCAGTGATGTTTAGAACTTTGGAAATGTTTTCCTCTGTTATTAGGTGACTGTGTGTGTGTTGCACATGCACACACAAACAGACACACACACACACACACAATGACTGTTTTACCTCCTGCTCCCCACAGGTTGAAGTTTTATTAGTGGTCCACTTTGTGTGTGTGTCTGAGAGAGTCCATGTATATGTATTCCAGTTGGGCTGCAGTGTGGTGGGAGTTGAGTGACAGCAGTGCTCTTCTTCCTAAAGTGTCCCTGGGGCAGCTGAAGCAATGGCTTTCAGGTCCCATGTCCACTGTGTGACATGTTGACTCCCAGAAAGGTCAAGTGCAGTAACAAGGGCCATGTCAAGTTGATGGACTGATGGGCCAAGGCTACAGGTTGCCATGGAGTTAGTTTGTTGCATTGCTCAGCTGACATGCACTTCACATATGTATGTAATATATGCGTAAATGTATAGGATTTGACAATATACAGATACATTATAATTGCGCTGTTTGAATCTAGTGTCCTAAAGTGACTGACTGCACATATGTGTATGTGTGTTAATTTGTGGGATTTAGTGTAGCACTCATTGCAAGCTAGCCTTGACAGCTTAGATGATGATGATGATGATGATGATGATGATGGTGGGGTGGTGGGTGTGTATGTGTGTGTGAGTGATCAAAGCTTGAGCACATCCATCCGTTCCTCATGTTTGTGCTCGTTGTCTCCCTCCCTTTCTCTCTCTCCCTCTCCCTCCCTCCCTCCGTCTCTCTCTCCCTCCCTCCCTCCCTCCGTCTCTCTCTCTCGCAAAGGCATCAAAATGAGTCTAAAAGTTGACTAATGTGCTTTATAATCCCCTTCTGCCTAAATGATGGGCATAATAAATATGGAGTGTGCATTTGTCTTTCTCTCCTTCCTCTGAGAATGCTGAGAAGGGGGGGGGCAGTGGGCTGAGATAGCGGAGAGGGGTGTAAAAATCATGGAGTTGTACTGCCATCTAGTGTCAATTTGTGTAGTCAGTAAGACTGGTGTGTGTGTGTGGGTGTGGGTGGGTGTATGCGTATTTTGTGTATGGGCTTTGAGCTTTTTGTTGTGTGTGTAGATGAGATTAGACACTAACCTCTACTTCTCTCGTGTGTGTGTGTGCGTGTGCGTGTGTGCGCGCATGTTTCTTTTGACAACAGACCAGTACACTGAATAAACACCTGAGCTCTCTGATGCCTGGACTGACGGCCAAGGTTTTTCGAACATACAACGCCTCCATCACCCTGCAGCAGCAGCTGAAGGAGCTGTCCAACAGTAGGTCCCCCTTTTATTTACCTTTTATTGTTTTTAACAACTCCATTCCATTCTGCGACACAACTCTATTGTTTTTAACAACTCCATTCCATTCTACGACACTGATTTTTACAACTCCGCTTGCAACACCCAGATGCAGAGAAGAGAAGAGCTTTTTATCTAATTAACCATGACAAAATTGAGCGCTGATTTTCTCTCTGTTCCCCCATTCCACCCCTCCACCCCCCCCCCCCCCCCTCTTCCCAAACCACCACATTCACGCATACACACACACCTTTCCAGTGTCAGACAGCACGGCGGAGAAGCTCCTTTCCTACAACCGGGCAAACCGTGCGGTGGCCATCCTGTGTAACCATCAGCGCGCGCCGCCCAAGAGCTTTGACCAGTCCATGGCCAATCTGCAGTCTAAGGTAAGCCAGAGCTGTGTGTGTGTGTGTGTGTGTGTGTGTGTGTGTGTGTGAGATACTGATGAACAAAGCAAAGGCATACACACACATCAGATCACAAACAGAAAAAGACTGTGTCCAAGGTGAACCGTGTGTGTGTGTGCTAAATGGTCATAGAGTAACTGCCATCCTTTGTGTGGTCCTGTTGTGTGGTTCATTTTTGTGTGAAAACCCTATATTTTGTCTTGTCCAGATTGACACCAGGAGGGAGCAGATGGCCCAGGCCAAACGTGAGCTGAAGCAGGCCAAGAAGGACGCCAAAGAGAGCTCAGACCCCAAGCTCATGACGTGAGTACAGTATCACCTGAATAATGCCACAGGCTGCGCTGTGTTTAGTTTTTTCAATTCAGATTGGAGAGAGATCATGTGGTCACTCAGAAACAGGCACTGATGATGTACATGCCATAGATTAGATTACAGTATATTTTGTTTTTGAAATACATTCAGCATCACATTTTCTGATGGAGGGCAGGTGTTCATAACTACATTGAATGAAATGATCCGTCTGTGTGTGTGCGTGTCTCTATCTGTCACTGTGTATTATGTGTGATTGTGTGTGTGTCTCTGTCTCCATCTGTCTCTGTGTATTATTTATGTGGGATTGTGTGTGTGTGCTCCAGTGTGTTGGAGAAGAAGAGGAAGGCTGTGGCCCGCTGCAAGGAGCAGCTTTTGAGGATGGAGGTGCAGGCCACAGACAAGGAAGAGAACAAGCAAATTGCCCTGAGCACCTCCAAGCTAAACTACCTGGACCCACGCATCAGTGTGGCCTGGTGAGGATGACCCCTCCCTACACACACACACACACACACACACACACACACACACACACACACACACACACACACACTCTCTCACAGACATCCTCTCGAAGGTCTTTTTCATACACTTCACCCACCCACACACACACACACACACACACACACAACACACACACACACTCTGGAGAAGCCAGGCAGACTAGCGTGTCTGAAGTGCATGGAAATAAAGCATTCAAAGCTGAATAGCACACTTGACCATTCTCTGCAAGCTATGGAAACAATTGTGTTTTGTAAAATTCCTTAAACACAGTAGTAATGCAGATCACGATGACGGCAACATACTCGTTTGGCATTATTTCTAATTTTCTGTAGTTAATCACCGCATTTTTCATGTTTTGTGCTGCATTGTTTAGGTGTAAGAACTTGGATGTGCCACTGGACAAGGTCTATAACAAGACTCAGAGAGACAAGTTCGCCTGGGCCGTCCACATGACGGAGAAGGACTTTGAGTTCTGAAGTGGGACTCTCCAGGATGCAGCACTTCATCAGATGTTTCTGGTTGTTCAGCCATTTTCGTTTTTAAAAAGTCATGTTTTTAACAATATTTTAACATCTTCTCATTGTTAGCACTTGTTGGTTTTACTTGTTTTAACCTTGATGTTTTACTCAAACGTTTTTGAATAAAGCTGCTTGTTCAAAGGCACTGCAAGCCTTGCAGTCGTTCAGTGAAGCTAAAATCCCATCCACTTGCTACGCTATTAGTGAAGACATGAAAAGACGCTGCAAATTCTTCTTTTGACTGTTGGGGTTGGCAAACACTGCTGATTTTCTCTCCGCATTATGTTATTTCCAGTGGTAAAGTTAACTGTAGGTTTAAACAGCAGCAGGGCTGCCAATGGGGTTGGATGGTTCTCAGCCCATCTATGTACGATTTTATGTAATATGTAATTCATTGATAATTGCCTTGTTCTTCAAAAGTTGTTGGCAGTGTTGCGCTGTCATTTTGTGGGGTCTATGGGACGATGGCACTCTGAACTAAATTCAATTTAAATTTTCAATTTCAGTTTAATATCACTTATAGAGCGCCAAAACATTGCACGTCTCATGGCGCTTTACAGAGTGTTAAACAATCAGAGAAGGCCCTATGAGTAACAGGGATGAGGAAAAACTCCCTAGCATTGGAGATACATATAGGAAGAAACTTCGAGCAGATCCACCACTCAAGGGCCTGACCCATCTGCCTAGGGTCAGTTACAGAACAGTAAGGTCTGTTTACATGATAAATGAATAAGTTATTTAGGTGTATAGAAAAGAACGTGTTTAAAGCCACATGAGGTGTATATTACAAAGAGGTGGGATGGTTACATATCCGGTATGATGATGCATGAATCTTATTTAGTATCAGAAAGTTCAAAAAGTCCAGTGTAGAAAGTGAATTGTCCAAGGGGATTAGGAGTTGTCATAAGGCAAGTAGTGGGTCGTTAGGCTGCGCAGGCCAGAAATCCTGGCAGGGGGACAGCAATGGGCGATGATAGGGCAGTTGTAGGGATGGGACTTCAGGTGAGATGAGGGCCAAACACAAGGGTGGCTGGTGAGTGGTAATGGTATACCTCACAAGTGAGGTAAGGGAGAAGAGAGAGAGGGATATAGAGTGAGTTAGTATTACAAAATAGTTAATATCAATAAGTATATCATTGGCACTATATTGAATGAGAGTTGAGAGAGAGAGGGAAGAGGAGAGGAGGGGTTGTAAGGCGTGACACATGAGAGGTCCATGACCGTTATGCTGCTATAGCATAGTGCTAAGGTATTGTAAAGGGTAGTCAACACCAGCACAGTTACGGTTCTCCCTACAGTTGTAAAATATGTATTTTATACAACTGGCATAAATACCACTCAAGGCTTGCGCCCTTGACACTACATGTGGATTTGTCTACAAGCCCAAGGATAGGAACCGGCAGAGAATCTTAGAAGAGCCATGTATATATAACATGGTTATATTATACAATTCCATACAAATGGTAGGCTTAGGCAGAGACTTTATAATGAGGAGACACAGCACTCAAAAAATACTCCATAGAAATGCATGGGGCTAGTTTGTCACGCCAATATGGCCGTTGTCTACACATATCCCACCCCTTCCTCGGCAAAACGTCGACATGTGAATACATTGAGCCAATCATGTGTTGTGATCTCGCCGCTGGAGCAAGATTGGTGTCGTGAAGCCTTGCGCACGCGCAGTTCGACCCAAAGACTGTGCCCGATGAGTGCCCATAAAACGTTGGTATATGGCCGCCGAGTGGAGGGACTTGCCTAAAAGGACTTTAGCTTAGGCTATTGTACAGTTGCCGTAAAGCATTTCCTGGGTCTGGGGAGAGTGAAGTTGCAAGGTTGGTTCTCTGTAGAAGGGAAGGGTAGGGTATAGTTGCAGAAAGTGCGACATTCTCCCTATTACAAGTTAGTTTACCATCATAGGTAAGAAGACTTGCACAAGATGCCTTTAAGAAACCATTTCTAGGGACCCTTACCCTAGGTATGGGCCAGCATTATAAAACAGGAATTGTGAGATCAGGAGTAAACAAGTGTAATGATTTGTTACGTGCCCATGGAAAATTTATGGAAGATTTATCCAGCAACAGCCACAAAGCCTCCTTTCAATAATGGAATACCCACTCGTACGTCACTTCAACAGTTATTCAAGCAATGTGTTGAAGCATTGATCCAGCTGACAGAAAGGACTCCAGTCATTTTGTACAAAACTAGTTTAATACCACACAATCTACAGAAATTGGAATGACTTGTTCTTGGTACAGTGGGTTGTTCAAGGAACTAGAGTTTCTGTGGATCAGCATTTTTTGCAAGGGGTTTACAAAAGTTTGTCAGGAAGACTATTGATTAACTCACACACAGAAAAGTTAATTCAATGTCACACACTAAAAAAGACCATCACAAAGTAATATAAAAAGCACCCCACAAAACACTTCAAAAAATCAATATGTTCAGTTATTTTTGAAAAAAGGGCTGACTGCTCTTGAAGTGTGCAGCCTGTGTTGTTTTCTGAAGTTTGTCTGTTCTTGACATCCTGTTACAAAACAGAAGAATGGGAGAGTGTCAAAGCTTGATTTTCAGTGAATGTTCGATATGCTTCACAGCAAGTTTGTAATCCTATTTATCTCAAAAAGAAGCCTTACATTCAACGTTTCACACAGGCTCACCTTCTCAGACACAAAAACAACCAATAATTTAAAACATGTATTATAAAAAAAAAACAATAACCAATAAGTGGTGTTTTAAGTGTACAAAACACACTAGGAAAAGAAGGAGGTGTGAGTCGCAATATGATTTAAGATTATGCAAAACATTTAGAATTTAACTCTGTTAAATTTAACTGTTGAAATGCAGCTCTGATGTTTCTATAAATATCAATATCAGGGCTAACATCTTAGTTGCAGTTGAATGATCAGCACTGCAGCACTTGAGTCATCAATATTCAGTGATATGTGGAGATGTCTGACACTTCACTGCCAAACAAATGTAAATCCTTTCTTTTAGTGTCCAACCCAAAATCCATGCCTCTACAAGACTGAGATGCAGAGTCTGTCTAGAGGTGATTCTAACAGGGTTCCCATAGGTCATGGAATTTCTGGAATTTTATAAAGTCTGTTCCAGACTGGGAAAGTCAGGAAATGTTATCATTTTGTTATAAAAAATTATAAATTTATAAATTTACTTGACATTTTTGTCCAGGGAAGTAATGTCAATGTAGCCGTCATTATATAGTATGTCATGGAAATTATGTTTTTTTGTCAGGGAAAAGTTATGGAATTTAACTTGGGAACCCTGTTCTAAGGTACATGTTAACTTTTGTTTTCCTCTCAGTCCTTAGTACAGATCATTTTACCACATGTGTTTCACTCCTCAAATTAGGGGAGCATTTTGTATAGCACAAAATAAAAAAAAGAAAGAATGTGCTTCACTGAATAATGCTAATGTTCTCTCCTATCCCGGTCAAATACCTCGAAATGAGTTCTGACCTGCTTTAGGATGCCGCTTCCTCCTCTTCTTTCGGCTTGCCCTCTCCCTCGCCCTCTTCCACTCCAGCCTGGGTCATGAGATCAGCGATGTTCTTCTCCAGGTCGTCAATCCGTGTGCTCATCTCATCAAGTGGCACACGCTAAGGAAGATCACCAGGGTGTACATGTGCAACATCCAAGAGAAAGTTAATCCTGAGAAACATCTCAACTGCCGCTACCTCCTCTTTCCCTAACAAAGCACCACAAGCTATTCCTGGTTTACTGACAAACCTGGGTAAATTAACTCAGACTAAGCGGTACACCTTCTAAAAGAAGATCCCTATGGGTCCATTTTACTGGGGAAACAAAGTCAAAAGGTTCTTCTATTTGGGGGTTTACTCCAATATAACTTACCCAGGTTTGTCACTAAATCACGTACTTGGAATGCTTAAATCCTTGAAACAGGCTTACCGGTATTCACCCTCACAAAATGAGTAGTTTTATGTAACATCTGTTAGTGTTAATCTAGACTGGCTTTATTTCTACACTCAAAACTCTCAACATTTTGACTCCCTCTACAGAATGACCATGGAAGAGACGTCCCATAACGCCTGGTCTGCTAGAGCAAGGGTTTTCAGCTGATTGTCAACCAGGAACCACCATTCTGACTAATTATGTAACCCCAGGACCACCACTGAATAAAAATACTGATTCCCACATTGCAGCTACATTACTGAATCCATGGTCAGGGACCACCAGCAATGACCTCACGGACCACAGGTGGGCCACGGACCACTGGCTGAAAACCCTGTGCTAGAGCATAAGCAAGAGTTTTTTTTTTTGTTATTCCTCATTTTTATTTTTACTATATTTTAAACAGGCCTGCACATTTCCACCTGTCTCCCAATCACCATTCCGATACTAGGGCAACAACTGGTGAGCTAGCTAGCAGGCTACTAAAGAAGGAATGTCCTCTACATAGAAAGGATATTTCTGCCAATGATTTGATCGGACATAGTCTGGAACTTGTCTTGCATCTGTTGCAGTAACGTCTGAACCTGCGAAGAGAGAGAGAAACATTCAGAGACCAACGACGAATGGGCAAAAGAGCATGTTCATTCAAGAAAAACAACTTCGCATCTTTACATAACCAAATAAGCAAGTGAAATAACACACACTAAACAAAAGCAAAAGTAGATGAGGGTATCATCCGTGCTAGGTTATCATTCATGCAAGCAAGCAACTACAACTTCAGCCATTCATTTGACATTCAACGCCAAACAGCGAACTAGCTTATGAGATAAATCGTTAAGCCAATTAACAAACCGATTTATCTCGTTAGCCGTGCAGAGGAGGTTTAAGGGGATGTGTCTGGGATTTAATGTCGAGCTTTACACACAGGCCTAGTTCTAACCATTCCAAATGTAGCTAAAGTTAGTCAGACAGCCAATAACTGTATTATCCTTGAGAGACTATGCCTAGCTATGAAGCTAGCCTGCGCTAACATTTTCAACTGGCTATGGATAGCTAGATATAGCCTATCTAGCTAACTTGCTTGGACAAATACTTACAACTGCAGTCAGATCCTGAGCAGATTTGGAATCTGTATCGCCACCTGATTTTTCCATCCTCGATTGAACAAGTTACTAAACCGACAAGCGAGAGTTTGATATATAATTGTATCGGCAATGTCCTAATGTTGTGCTAAACACCAGCGCCGAAGCTCCACAACAACCACAACAGCTGATGAGGAAACACGTTTCAGTGATATCTCGCGAGATTATATCAGTAGCAACAATGTATCAGTACGTTACTCGTCTATGCTGTTTTATCATAATAAAACTACCTATAGGTAGACGGGCTCTGCTATAGGCTACTAAGTTCAGTTCAGTTTAATGCGGTTTGTCGTGCTTGTGCCTGGGATCATTTATTGAGTTGTATAGCCTACCATAGACTGTTTTTGCACATCTTGGAAATATGAAAACTAACATAAAGTGTCTGCAAAGCAAATTAAATAAATAGCCAAATAAAATAAAATAAATGTGCTATTTAGGCTATGGCTCTACCTACATCCATGACTGTTATCGATTTGTTCAAGGTAGGATAACTGATTAAACAAAATTGGACATTTTGACAAAATTAAAATATTACACCCATTTTACACCAATATGCCAATATAGTGCCAGTGGTTTAAATTGTGGGTGGTCAACCAAACAACTTTGTCTTTATCTCTCATCGTTCATAACGAAGCTCTTCTTACATGCGGGTGGTGTGGTTGCCTGTAGTCCAATACAACTTTGACGTAGTAGCCTACGAGTTGTCAAAAGAAACTGTGCCTGCAAGGTAAGTCTCCCATGAAGTTTGGTTAGCGTCAGATTCAACTAGTTGATAGCTTACTGCTAGTATTTTTACACTTCAAGTGGCATCTAGCTTCTTTGTTCAAGCGTTTTTGTCCTGTCTTGGGTAAAACGGTTTTAGCCAGACTGCGGTTACAATCAGTTACAACTTCACTTTACTACAGTAGGCGTAGCACGCGGTTGTGTTTTTGGATCTCGTTTAGAAACCTTGTCTACGTAAACTTGTGTCGTGTGCACAGTGTATAGAACTCTCACTGCATGTCCTACGCGAATTGCCAAACGGTATGATGTTTTTATGATCGTGGTTTTAAAATGGTAGATGATAGGTTACAATATTTCATTCTATCGCGTGCGCCACGTGAACGCATTGGTATTTAGTAGACTGTCATCAAAAGCTTGTGAATCACTGCCATGCTTTCCTCCTTTCAAATAGGCTAGGTAGTTGGACTGTTCTCTAGCTTGTTGTTGCATACATAGGCACTGCAATTTCTTCCAATGACATGTCGCCAGGTGCGGTCATCCTTCTGCCAAAGGGATTTCGATGAGAGTTGCTATTCTTGGACCAGGATACATTACTCCTGGGATTAAAGTATACTTTGCAACTGCCCCGAGAGTCTTTTTCATAGTGCATCCGCTCTTCTTCCAAAAGGACCGCCTGTCCAAGTGCAGAAATATGCACTTGGACTATAATATGTTTTCAAGAGACAGAAATTGCATACTCTATATAATATCAATAAACTTCAGCAACCATTTTTTGGTATATGTTTGGACTTGTGGATGTAGCCTACACATCTGCAGAACAAAGGGAGGACTGAGGCGTGTTCGTCTACGGGACAACCCAACCCCCCTGCGGAATCCGGGAATTATGTAACATCAGGATTTACCACTGGCACTGTTGGCTACTGTAAACCTGAGTCTAAAAGCTGTGGCGGAGCAGACTGCATTTGAAGTTTAACAGGGATGCGCGTAGCTCGTCTTATAGATAGGAAATGTAACGAGGGTTCTGCTGAGATAAAGAACGGCATAGAAATACAATTTCCAGATCTTGCAAAATAGCCAGTGTTTTAATTGTCGTAACGCATGCATAACAGCATTGCTTGAGAGAGGAATGACTTTAAGAGAATGCCAATTTTTGCATGTATTAACCGTGGAGGAAGTTGCAACTTAAAAGAACACATAAGTTGAAGTATATCGTCATACTTGATATTTTGTAAACCGAGGCCTGTGTTAGAGGCAATGTGCAAGACTCCCATATCCCTTCCCCTTGAATCATCTCCTTTAGCAAACATTTTCAGGTTTGCCATCTACAGTTGACTGACACAGCAGGGCAGGTGATCTCATAGTAGGGTGTTTCCAAAACAGGTTGCCCTGAAGATGTAGTTTGTTAAAGCTGTTTTTAGCCATCCTGAAGAAAATGTCTGGAGCCACACAAAGTTGTCATCAAACCACTTTGTCACACTCGGGTGGTTCTTGTCTACCACACATATAGCATAACTGCTGATACAGTATTTTATATGCTTTGACATATGCTGAGTAACCAGATCCGTAGCCAGGATTTTTCAAATACTGAGGTCAAAAAATACATTTTGAAAAATAGCATATTAACTCTCCTGTTGTGTTATAGTGAAATTTGACCAATTTAAAAAAAAGTTATCTCAAAAATATTGTTAATTAATTCTATCAGGAAGCTCCATGACTTTGTTACCATAGGGTCTCTGAACACACAAAACAAATTTGCTTTGCTTCTATGCCAACCCCCACTGGAACCTTTCCCCAATAGTATCTTCCCCTTTCTGACTTGCATGACCTCAGGTCAAAGACCCATACAGGCCAAATGAACGTTCAAAACTGGTAATATCCAATAGAACTTATGTTGATACAAAAGTCTACAACATTAGATGATAATATATGTGTTACTATGGATTTATAAGAAGTTATAATGCAGCAGTAATTTTTGACCAGAAAAATAAAACTAGTAAACATGACGCACATGACAACAGGAGAGTTAAATTATGTCTTCTGGTGAGGTTTGTGGAAAGAAATGGACAGATTGAGACTTCAGTAATCCATTCTTGATAATGGGGGATGTAAACTGTTGAACTGAACCAATAGGGCCTAGTCTACTATAGCCTAGGCTACCTGTAGGCCCAACATTAATTACAGTGTGTGTGTGTGTGTGTGTGCCTGCGTGCGTGCGTGTGTGCGTGCATGCGTGCGTGTGTGTGTGTGAACTTTTACAGTGTGTGTGTGTGAACTTTTACAGTGTGTGTGTGTGTTAACCTTTTCAATTACACCATACCGGTATTTCTGCTGCTTCAAACTTCGCAATTTCCACATTACTGTGCTCTCGTTTTGAGAAGTCAGATTATAGCTGCGACTATGTGTCACGTGATGCTGAGTTTGCAGTGATATTTGTCTTGTCAGCTCTATTTTCAATAAATAAATGAAACGAAACCTGAACAAAAAAATACAGAGTACATGTGAGTAACCAACTGTCTTTGAAAATCAAGCAGAAAACAAACGTCTTTTACATTTAGTCTTTACATTAGTTTAAATTTAGATATTAGGCCTACCTATGGCATTTCAGAGTAGTTTATGTCTTGGGAGTATTACAGTTTTTTACAATTGTTTACACATGTTTTCAAAACTCTGTGTCTATTTTTCAAAACACAGAATTATTGAAACCAAAAATAGTGATTTTTCGTAAATAATTTGCTGTTGCAAATACAGTATTTTACAGCAACAAGAACAAAGCAAAGCAAAATACAATGACCACCAGATGTACATGGAGTTCTGAAAAAGCTGATCTTGCCTAAGAAGGAAATGACTGACTACTATCAAATTACTTTGCTTTTTCCAAAGAAAAGTGTGTGTGTGTGTGTGTTTATGTGTGTGGGTTGGGGGGGGTTGTGTATGTATTCATAGGTCTATAGAAAAAATTATTGAGCTAATGGTAACTTGGGGAGACACAAAAATATAGTAAAAAAGACAAGTTTTACTGTACATAAAGTCGACTTTTTGTAGAACATTCCTTTCAAAGTATCTGCATTGGTTCTGAACATTTCAACCGTATTGGATTTCAATCCATACCTACATAGAGAGTACAGTATGTCTACTCATAGGCCTATACTAAGGCAATGATTGGATGGTGTTCAGTAAAGTAATGAGTGTTTACACATGTGAAGAGAGAGAGTGAAGCACTGGTTATTTAGTGTGGCATTTTGATGGGTTGTGTTTGAAAAATGAAATCAAGTTACTTCCTGTTCGATTTTTGTGTGTTAAGTAGAACATTGTGTGTGGTGTTTTGCAAAATGTGTTTTAGTCAATTGAAAACTGAGTCAAACACTGAGAATTAGTGTATGGTTTTGCAGATTTGGTGTGGGGTTATGATGTTTGGAAGACATGTTTAGAAAATTGTGTGACAAGCAAAGATTTAGTGTGTAAGCATTTGAAAAAAACTGTATAAAACTTACAATCCTGATCAATTGCCACTGTTAGCAATCTGAAATTTGAAATTACATTTTGTGTATTTTGTGTAGAGTAAGGCGAGCATGGTAAGGAATGGTTTAGGAAGGGGAACTCTTAGTCAACTTTGACCTGTATTACCCTTTTAAACCATTAAGAATGTTGACTGGAAGAGGTAGTGAACACTCAAGTGACCTTGCAGGGGAACATTCCAGCAAAGATCCTTGATTACTCAGCTTCAACCCTCTCTGATTCCAGTTACTGGTAATAGTTACTTCACCAAGTGTTCTAGAACTTCAGGGAAGCCTTCTAGAGAAAGATACATTCCAAAAAGACAATACTCAATCCATTTGTTTCCATTGATTGCAAATTTCTCATGGTGTGTTGACCTTCTATGCCAGTCAATGGGTTTTCTCAGATTAATGAAGTAAATATTGTAGATTGTACATATTTGATTAGAATTTCTTTGTCCTAGAGCTACATGTATTTGTGCAGTGTTGGTGCAGTCATAGTTTGCTTTTGCAGATATTTCACGAGTAGATTTCCCAAGACTAAACACAGTTGTGTGAAATTTAATACAAAGTTACTGACTTGGTAAAGCAAGAAAACCTGAAAGCCCTCTCTTACCAAGAAGGAAAAAATGCCTAAGCTAATCTGCTGTGGTCTTTTCTCTCATCTCTGCAGTGCACCAGGTCATGAAGTCCCAGCACTAAGACGGAGCAGGCGGTGTAAGGCTACAGGATGGACGGTGGAATGGATATACACGAGGAGGACGCTGAGGCGTCGTGGGGGCTGCTCTCATGGCTGGCCTCCAGCGTGATGGTGTTTGGTGGCGCCGTGCCCTACGTGCCCCAGTATCAGGAGATCCAGCAGAGCGGCAACACAGAGGGCTTCTCCACGCGTGTCTGCCTTGTGCTGCTCATCGCCAACATCCTGCGCATCTTCTTCTGGTGAGGCCTTACGTATGGGCCAGACCACATGATTTTTAGCCTAATTTTGTTTTGATTTTGGTGAGGCCTTAACTGACTGTTGTCTGATTGTTTTTTTTAATACATCGTAAATATTGTCTCTCTGAGTAATCGTGAATCTAAGTAGACTTAATCCACGTGACTTTCTGGAGTAAAATATTTGTTACAACTAGAGTTATAGGCCATAAATGAAGGGACAACCAACATCAGCATTCGTCCTTTCAATCTTGTGATGGGAGGATTACAGTAGCATAAAAAGCCCAGTAACAGTATGAGTCAGATGCTGTGTCTTTTGGATGCAGAAATTCATGCATGAAAGATTCTTTGTACATGTGATATAGTGTTTGATGTTGACTCACAGATACCACAGGATTTTTTCTCTGTGTGTAATTATGCAAAATCAGAGCTTGTGTATGCTGGCGGCTGTGCGTGTGGTT